>NC_134487.1:9591227-9641137 GCF_040206685.1 Ascaphus truei
CCGGGGTTTAACGATGAACTGATTTTGGGTTAACTTGCATTTTTGTTTGTTCCTTTTTTTAATATTTTGATTTTTTTGGGAGGCGTAAGAAGTACGACAGTCTTAAAGAAACCTGTAAAGTGACCTAAAATATATTTTATTGTTTTTAACGGTTGATGACATGGAATTTTCTGTTGGAGTTTTTTGTTGTTTTGTTCCTCCCCCTTCTGTAACTAATAAGAGAGAGAAGGGAGTGACGTTATCACACGGCTGTCCTGCTGCGGCCGAGATGCCCAAGCCTTCTGACACTACACCGGGAGACGGCCAACTCCAGTCCTCAAGGGCCACCAACAGGTCAGGTATTGGGGAGATCCCTGCTTCAGCACAGGTGGCCCAGTCTTTGAATTGGTGGACTCTGAGGACTGGCGTTGGCCACCCCTGCACTACAGGGTCATTCACTAAACGCTCATAGCTATTAGGAACCGTTAATAGCCATTTAAGCCAGTGAATTAAAGATCGCTAACGACTCCAGTTTACCGACTAACCCACTAAATGTTCCCTGTTTCTCCTCCAGTTCTGGGGGTGTCGGTGTTTTTGATTGTCCGACGGTCCCGCAAACTCTGACCTAACCTTCTCTTTCTGCGCGGCTTTGGTTTCCATCAGCAGAGGGTAACCCCCTTACTGCAGGGAAGGGAGAAGTGACCGTCACAGAACGCACCGGAATTCTCCCTCCTTCCGTGCCCGGGAGCTGTGCCTCCCTTGGCATGAGAGCAGATGCTGTTCCCTTGAACAGTGCCTCGTCTGTCAATGCAGCGACATATATATTGGGATTCATTCCAATCCGGCGCGAGCGCGGGGGGCTTCCGACTTTATTTCCATGTATAATACATTTTGTTTATCAAATTGTATTTATTTATTTTTTAAACTAAAACCAATTTTAAGGTACAACTCGCTGGTTTCGTGGCCCCTGCGTTTTAAGTAGCTAAAGGGACGTTTCATCCCCCTCCCCCCTTACTTCTAGAAACCCTGAGTGAGAGACACCCCCCCCCCCCCCATATAACACAGGATGTGGCTCAAAGCAAATTCTGAGCCTATAGCAGAGAAGCTAACTCACTATTACACCTCTGCACCTTTCCATCCAACTGTCCGCTTTGGGCCTAGTAACCTCCACATCTCATTGGTTTCAGTTGTACATTACCTGCTATAGAGGCCTATGCGCAGGCAGACAGACATAAGAACCGGCACTTTTTTTGTGTGCTTTTTTCACACTGCTGAAATGAAGCGCAAACTGATCAAGGATTAGATGGGACACGTTGGATTCAAAACCAACACAGGCTGTTTGCAGCAGTTGTAATGCAAATCTGGATTACGTGCTCCTCACCACTCTATACCTTCGCAAGCGGCAGTGAGCTTTTACCCCTCTCCCTTTTGCAGTGCATTGCCCTGCCAGCCTGTCCAAGAGCCACTGACTGCTCTTAGATCAGGGTGCTTAACTCCAGCCCCCCAACAGGTCAGGATATACTGGCTTCAGCACAGTCTTTGAGCCTCTGTGCTGAAGCTGGGATATCCTGAAAACCTGACCTGTTAGGGGGGGTCTTGAGGACCGGAGTTGAGCACCCCTGCGTATAGCACCAACGCCTAATACGGGTACATGGCCGTTTAACCCTGTTGTTGCCAGAGACCTGCAATGTGTTGCTCGTCCCTCCAACATCAGAAGGGTGGAGGGTTCGCTGTTTGGATTGTGTTTCCTGCTCTTCTTCTTTCATAACCATGTATGCCCGCGGTGCAGCCGTGCGCGGTCACTCCCTGAACGGGCGCGCCTCCGTCTCTTCACACGCCCACTTCCGTGCTGTGCCAGCGGTGACGCTCCCCACCGATCCTCCCCCGGAGGGCCTTCATCAAATGGGCTTTTCTGTTTTTGGTTAGACTGTTTTTTCCTTCTTTACCTGTTTCTGTTTAGTGTTTAAAAGCAAGGGCATCAGTTCCAATAAACGGGATTCTCTTTAATGAAAGTGTTGCTAGAGGAGCGGAGTCCTGGCGCAGACTGGCGTTGGGGTGTTCCGCTGGCATCTCTTAGGGCTCGTTCAGGGAGCCAGCTGAGGACTCGGAGGGAGGGCGTGCGGGGGGCAGTGCTGGGAGTTTGCTGGGCGACATGTGATTATCCCCCAGCAGACTTTTCAGCGTTGGGGAGGGGGCGGGGCTACAGACGGCAGGGTAAAGTATCCAAGTTGCAGTCATGAAATCATTCTGAAGAATGATTTCATTGGCTGCCTTGGTCCCTGTGACGCTGCTGCAGCTCCAAGAAACGAAATTTTCGTTTACTGAAGCTGTCGTCAGCGGCAACTCCTGGCTTCGGAGGCAGGGCAGTTGCTACCCTGACAACAAGTATTCAAATTGAATACTTTGTTGCTCACGGCAGCACGCACGTCAGCACGCCCGCCCTCCGAAGCCAGCACCTTGAACGAGGCCTTACCTGCTAATACCCGACTCATTTGCACCCTCTGCTTAACTCTCTCACTGCTGGAGCTACCAGCAACTGAACTCAACACTACAGGAATGAAGTCCCACGATGCTGGCTGCCGGTGTTACTCAGATACCTGCCCCGGCTTCCTTCTCCAACCCGATTTCTATCCACTAGCTACTTTATATTTTGATCGGAGGGGGGGGAGAATGTTGGTGTAACCTTCACTGCCAGCGTGGCCAGAAACTTCCATTGAGAAGCTGGCTCCGTGGTACTCACACGCGTGTGTGTACACACAGATGTAGCAGGCATTGCTCTCTCGGGGTATACTGCAGAATTACCATTGAATCCTATAAAAACGGATATTGGTATATGTCGCATTATCTGGCAGAATAAGGTCACGCTACGTGTGTGTGTGTGTGTGTGTGTTTGTGTATATATGTATTGTAGAAAGGGTGTCGCGGGCTGAGTGCTTTCAGTTACATCTTCCATATTTTTTGTTGTGTAGATACCTTTACCTGTTAGCTGCCAAAGGGATCTCCAACACCAGGTTAGACCAGGGGTTTGCTAATCTCTGCCCTGATTGCGGGCACTCTCCGTAGTTAATCTAATTTAATTCCTCACGTCTCCTTACAAATATCTTCAGGATGTCACTGGAATTGCAAACGGTGTCCTGGGATTTCTGCCTCCACCCCCCGATATCTCCCCCCCCCCTCCGATCACCCTACAATCTTACTTTGAGCGATAGTCTTAAATACTCACCGTAACTTACAAAATGATGACTCTTTCCGAACAAGCAGCAGATCCGTGATACCAGCAAATTGTATGCAGCTGTAACACTCTGGGCATTGATGAATATACTGATGTTAATAATATTGCATTTTATTTCATACAGCGCTTTTCTCCCAATGGGACACACAGCGCGTCACAGTGACAGCACAGCGCGCGGTACGCAGCACGGAGGAATGTTAGTGAGTCCTTGACCAGAGGAGCTTACAATCTGTGATTTTGGTGCCTGAGGCACAGGGGGGATAAAGTGATTTGCTGCCAGGGGGTTGAATGAAAAAGGAGCTTTATTTGTGGCCCCGTCCTGCAGTGGGGAAATGCCGCGCCGAGAACACGGGGTTCTCCAAAAGGAACTTTTAAAATGTTAAACGTACGAGTGATTGTATTAGATGAGCAATAAGGAATCGCTGTAATCTGCAAACATGAATAAATCAAATGTTGTAAAAATAGAGTTTTGGGGTGAAATGTGTCTTATTGTGCGTCTGAAGCCCCATCTCCCTGCGCAGTGGGGGGTGACGTACGTGTTTGTTTTAAAGGTGACGTTCCCCAAGAATAATCACCCAACCTGAAAGTGAGTTTAAAGCTGCAGACCAAGCAATATCCTGTGTGTGTGTGTGTGTGTGTGTGTGTGTGTGTGTGTGTGTGTGTGTGTGTGTGTGTGTGTGTGTGTGTGTGTGTGTGTGTGTGTATATATATATATGTATATGTATGTATATATATATATATATAGTTATACATATATATATATATAGTTATACCAATCGTTAGTTTGTTATACCAATAGTTATACCAATCCTTGGAACGGTAACGTATAACTATATATATATATATATATATATATATATATATATATATATATATATAAATATATATATATATATATATAATGTTATGGTGGGTAAAAAAAGTGACAAAAACCCTCCACAGTAAAGCATAAAGCAACTGTAAATATTACTGTATGTTCATTTGCATGTCCTAGACAGGTCTGCAACCCTGTCTTTCCCCATTGTCACCCAGCATACAGCACTTCCACTGCAGCAAGGGATTCTGGGAAATGACATGCAAATGCAAATGAGCACTCATTAAAGCTTTATGCTTTACTGTGGAGGGTTTTTGTCACTTTTTTTACCCACCATAACCTTAATGACAGTGGTGATTACCTAGTCTAGTCTCAAACCTGCTAGCCATTAAGACCAGCCTCACACTGATGATACCCATCAAGGTTGAAACATGTATGTGAGTGGGTCTAATGGCTTTGCATCTCATCCCAGCCTCTGTTTAAAAGCTGTGTTTAAAACAGCATGCATTGGCTTGAGGATTGGCTTGTGTAATACGAGCTTGAGACAAAAGGTGGCACTGAGTGCTCATTTGCATGTCATTTCCCAGAATCCCTTGCTGCAGTGGAAGTGCTGTATGCTGGGTGACAATGGGGAAAGACAGGGTTGCAGACCTGTCTAAGACATGCAAATGAACATACAGTAATATTTACAGTTGCTATATATATATAGTTATACGTTACCGTTCCAAGGATTGGTAAACAAGAGACAGCACTCAAAGTTGAAAATCAAAGTGTATTAGTGAAAGCAAAAATACATCCAGAAACCCAACGTTTCGGTCCTACAGAATGGGACCTTCCTCAGGTGGATACAAATATATATATACACACAATGTGTGTGTGTGTGTGTGTGTGTGTTGCTCAGTATATTAAAACTCATTAAAAATGTAATTGAGTTGAATTAAAAAAATATATATACACATGTATGTATATATATTAATATTATAGTACTGCAGAACTGGTCTACTATTAAAAACATATACACGTGCAGGATATTGCATGGTTGCGTCTTTTAGAAGAGCCAATGACGTGCTCACGTTGTGCAGCAGGTATTGTGGGAGGGGAGGGGGGTGCATCTCATCCAAAATAAGTTGGAAGGAGCCTTCTGCATTTTGTTTTTGGTCCCTCCCCTCACTTCTTCATGTACAGGAAGAAGGGGGTCTCCCGCGTCCATGTCTGCTTCAGGGACCCCCGCTTTGCGTACTCGGGGAGGTGCGGTGCAGTCGTCTCCAGGGCAAATATAGATGTTTCAATGTCTCCCGTCACGCTGGCCAATAGGAATCTGCAGCGCGCCTGTCACCGCGCAGAGGAACCGCTAATTTAAAGAAGTCAGCGCAGAGTTACGGGGGGAAATGTGTTGATGGGATTGAAGCAGGGGGTCTCCGGAACTGGACCCCACTAATTTCGGCTCCGGGGACCCCCTGCTTCCTGAGACACTTGCCTCCGTAGGGGGTGCCGGTTCCTTGGTGCGGTTTAACTGTCCTGGTCACGAGGGCCAATAGGAAGCCGCGTGGGATGATGTCACGGCTTCCTATTGGTCCGCAGGGTGCCGAAGCTTTGAAAGCACAATTGCAAGAATCCCAGCTAGCCCGGCCGGAGCTGCTACCAGCACCCCCTACGGGGGTAACTATCCAGGGAAGCAGGGGGTCCCTGGAGCTGAAATTAGTGGGGTTCCGCTCCGGAGACCCCCTGCTTCAAATATATATATAAAAAGAATTTAAGCCCGCTGGGATTGCCTCTTTAAGCTCACCGCGCTATAGAAGCCTGTGTTCTATGTAAGGGTGCGCTACCACCCGGTGTCACCAGGGGGCCTGGTCAGAACGCGAAGGCTACGTCCCCGGTGGAGGCGGCTGCACGCGCGCCTGGCGGCGTGTGCACCGCTTAAAACCGCGATCTGTAGGCAGCGATCGTGGGGCGTGGCCAAAATGGGGTTGGTGGGCGTGGCCATGACGAGGGGGGCGGGCACTGGAAGAGATGATTTGCTATCTCGTGTACGGTTTAAAATGTATTTGCAGACTGAAACTTGGGATGCTACATCTCTCCTGTGTGCTTTCTAATCCCATGCATCCCTGAGGTTTAACTGTGGCATCACACTGCTGGCACCGCAGGCACTCGTTCTATTAACATGCTGGTTGTGCACAGACAGGACCAAGGATCGTTTACATACCAATCACCACGCATGGAACAGTTAGCCAGTATAATAGACCAACAAAGTAAGCTGCGTTACTATTGGGCCAAGCTATCTCCCTCCCTATTGGCTCCCAGCGCACCATGTGACCGCGTCGCTGCACGGGAACACAATCTTGTATCCCCTGCTGGCTGATGCGCCACAGCGCCTCGTGAGCCGACTGGGGCCTGCCACTACCGAGGTGAGCGTTTCGGTGTGCGGCGCGTGTGCCGCCGTCTCCACCGGGGACCTGGCCTTGGTAATGGATCTTTTACTCGTCAGCTAAACACTCTACGGGTGAAGCAGGACTTGCCGGCTCCGGAGCCGCGGGTGACGGCAAGAAGCCGTGGCTCCGGAGATGTTGCGGTCGCGCTGCGCGGGCCTGTGCTTCCTGGTTCCGACCTCGCACAGTTGTGCTACATATCTGTGTAATAGAGAAAGCCCCATCTTTAATATATTTTGGTGATTAATAACTTTACCTGGGGCGTTTAGAACTCGTGCGTGGTGTTTGTTTGCAAAGTATTATGCTATCATTTGTTTAACAGATAAACATAAGCAGCTGATAAGGTTACATGTGGCTGACTCGGAGAAAAGCAATTCATTTACTTATTTGCCTCATGAGAAGTTAATAAAAACGGTTATCTTGTTGAAAAATGGGTGATTTGAATCGTTTAAGGAAGCTAATTACGCTAATAAGTTTAAAACATTTTAACCTGCTATGTTTAACTACTCTTTAAAAAAAAATGGCAAGCTCCTGCCTTGGTATGTTTTTCAGGTTACAGGCGGGATTACATGCATCGACAGGTCACCCATGTCCTAGGCCTTCACCCCGTAACGGGCACCGTGACCTGCACTGGAGCCGGATTCATGTGCCCCTTTATCAGCCCTTAAAAAACTGAGCTTCTCATTTTTACTTTATCTATAAAGTTCAAGTCCCCCCGATAAATTGGGAGAGGGTTTGTGAGCGCACTTCCCCTTTGCAGGTTTTAGATCTGGTGCATTCACTGATGAATCGTTTTGTTTTAAGTGGGTGAGGCGGAAAAAAAACAAGCCTTCTGGCTCCCCCTTATCTGACGTGGTGGGTACCTATGTCCGTGTAATGTGCAAGTCGTCACTTTCCTTACTCGTGCTTCCCTCCCCCCCACCCACTTCATCCATCGGTGCCTTGTCTGATAAGATCAAGAACCACACTGCAGAGGATGTATAAGTGATGGGGCGTTTAATAATGCATACACCCAGCCGTATATGTGTGTGTTACAGACACGAATACATGCGGGCAGACATTACACTCTCATACATAAACAGGTATACCGACTCAGAGATTTGGGCCGTGACTGTGGGCTGTCTGTTTTTGGCCAGTTTCAGTAAAGTTATGATGATTGAGAAAGTGAGCAGAAACTGACTGCTGTTAGTTATTGCTAAAGTATCAACATCTTCCTCGACACATTAGTGCAACGGAGGCGTGAGAGTGACCTTAATATTACACACATGCAACAGGGCAGCATGCGCGCGATCTGAGGACGACGTAGCGTAGCTGGGGCGCTATGCATACGAGGGCGGCTCTTAACCCAGAAAGGGAGTCTCAAAAAAAGATGCATTGCTTGGGAACACCCCTAGACATGGCGGCAAGCCATGTAATCCCCAGAAGGCCTTGCAAGAGGCAGGACACTTTAAAAATAATTGTGACGTTTACACTTAAATACGGACCTAAAAACTATATGCGCAAGTCCTGGCAAACACAACCCAATTCTCACAAAGAATATCCGGATGCGGTTGGGATTTATGTCTGCGATACGCCCTAAACATCAGAGGAACTGTTCATTTTCCCCTATTCATCAACGTGGCAAACACCAGTAATCCTCCATCGCTAGTATTGTTGCTTGACACAGAAAAACGGTTTGACCTACTATACCGGCCATTTTGTTTTCCCGCCTTATCAGAGGTATGATTCAGCAATAACATTTTAAAAGGCATTCGTACACTTTTCGCCAACGGCAACATTTGGAACAAACGCTCTAAAATCTGACCCCTTGCAAATTTGTAATGGAGCCTGTTGCGTATGGCGCGCCTGTGACTTGTATTTGGGACATGGTTTAATACACCCAGTAGAAGACGGTTGAACAAAGGCAGTGCACTGCCTAAAAATAAGGGAGGAGACTCGTGGTGGCAAAAAGAATCCAGTTTATTAAATAAGGGGATCAAACATGACCCCTGGATGACAGAAAACGCACACCTACGCGTTTCGGGCCGTGCGCACCTTGATAAACGGGATTCTTTTTGCCACCACGAGTCTCCGCCCTTATTTTTAGGCCGTGCACTGCCTTTGTTCACCCATCTTCCTCTTGCTCGCCTGGTGGATTGCGCGCTGTTCAGGATACCTGATGGAACCACTCCTCTGAAAAGAAATCTGGAAATCAAGTGAGTTTCTCTTGCATATTACTTGGGATCATTTATGTACTGTTTATTGTGCTTGTCAGCACTAGGTACTAGTCCCTTAGCCCTATTAGGGTGTTTTATTGCTGCTCACAATATTGGAGTGTCTCCAACGGAAGGATTTATTATCTATTATTGGGACTTTAATTTTTTGATGCACCAGTTACCCACAATTAATACACCCAGTAATCTAGTCGTATCACTTTCCCCCATGCATGGAGCCTCAAATGAACAATATGTCCCTTCGATCCGTCCCAATATACCATCTCTCACAAACATTACACATGTGAGCACGTGACTTCTGTACAGTAAGTCACCAGGGTTAATACACATAGCCTCACCTTTCTCCTTCGCAATGTACTTCCAATGAGTTCAGATGTACCTATTACTCTGTTACAATATATATCTGTAACCCGCTGTCACCACCAAAGATAATGCAAAAAACTATATTTGCAGAGTCTTTGGTCCCTGTTTACTAAAGAAAAACTATGCACTACACACCACAGTTACCGCAAAATGTGTCCGAAAAGGTAAATTACTCTCTACAAAGCGTGCAGCAGTTCAACCAGAGCCCAAAGTATTACTTCTTAAAGTTTAGCTTTTAATATACAAAATATACAGTGCTTAGGTTATAGAAAAAGATTACAAGAACATACAGTAATAATAAATGCAGATTATGAAAAACGTGAATAAACAATACAAGTTGAGGGTTAAATTGCAGAATGACAAATTAGTTTATTGCGTACAGGTGCACACAGGGGACGGCTTATAACAAAAGCTCCCTGAAAGGTATATGGCCTACAAGACATATGTATACCCTAATATTAAAGCCCCCGCCCCATTTATGAGGTGGCTTGTGCGTCATTACATATACGTGTAAGATGAACAAAAAGGAATATGAGAACATTGGATTCATAACAAAAATGTATAAGAATAACAAATTAATTGAGTTGGCTATAAAATCATTATGCAAGCTCATAACCTTTCCTCTACATATGCAACTTTTCAGGGTCTGCTGTGTATGTATTTCTTACAGGGTACATTTGACCATGAGACCCTCCCTCTTTCTCTCTCTTACCACTTTTAAATGTGAGAAGTGACTGTTATCTTTATTCTAGTTTCACAACGGCTTATCTCCTTTTCAAGGTTTGCAGCTAGCAGAGTGGCTTACTATCAATAAAATGTTCTGGGAGCGAAGGAAAAACATATTTCTTTAAAACTCAAACTTTCATTCCATGCAGACAGTAGACAAAATGGGTGACACAGACAGAAACATAACCACATCAAGATGGATGACAAAAAATGGCTGCTTAGATCCTACGCTGTTTAATTCAGACACCTCCCCTCCCCCTTTTTATGTCACACTCAACTTTCTCAAGATCGTTTCATCAAAAAAAGAGACAAAGAATTCCTATATGTTACCATAAGCCTGTATAAGGAGTCTTCCTCACAAAGGTCTTCAGTAGAAAAGTATGAGACTTCACGTATCTTGTTGACGCCAGAAACTCCCTTGGTTGAAATCTAACTTGTAAATAAAAAGTAGGGCTTAATATTTGAAATTCCCTTTATGGAGAACAATATAAGCCCACCTCTTTCAATCAATCATGTCTGAAACTGTACATAATACCGCGCTCCTCCCTATAGAAGTTTTCTGCAGGTAAAAAGATAGGCCTTACATATAGAAAAACAAAAAGAACGATTCCTGCGCTCCTACCAATTAGGCTAAGATAAAATAATAATTCTTAAGAAAAAGGGTATTTGGTTAAACCCTTTGGCCAAAGCGTTTGTAAGCCTGCATGCCACGTCACGGCATACCCGTTTAATGCAGGTACCTACACTATACTGTGTATACATGTAATAATTGTTCCATGGACTAGTGAAAAAAGTGTTAAATCCCTGAAGGGGTTAAATAAAGCATGAGCTTATGTGGGTAGTGCAATTAAAATCTGGCTAAAGCCAGTATCATACTTACCTTTACTATGGAGGTAAGCTGGGTGCACAAATTCCCTGGTGTGAATATAATACAACTTACACATATATATCTCTCTGTCAGCCTTACACATTCACCCACCATTCAATGGAGGGCGATGTCCAGACTGACACTGGGGTGTATGTGTAAGTTGTATTATATTCACACCAGGGAATTTGTGCTCCCTGATTACCTTTATAGCAAAGGTAAGTATGATACCGGCTTTAGCCAGATTTTAATTGCACTACTCACATAAGCTCATGCTTTATTTTACCCCTTCAGGGCTTTAACACTTTTTTCACCAGTCCATGGGACAATTATTACATGTATACAGGCATACCCCGGTTTAAGGACACTCACTTTAAGTACACTCGCGAGTAAGGACATATCGCCCAATAGGCAAACAGCAGCTCACGCATGCGCCTGGCAGCACGTCCTGAACAGCAATACCGGCTCCCTACCTGTACTGAATCTGTGCGCAAGCGGGGAGACTATAGAGCCTGTTACACATGTGTTATTTACATCAGTTATGCACGTATATGATGATTGCCGTACAGTACATGCATCGATAAGTGGGAAAAAGGTAGTGCTTAACTTTAAGTACATTTTCACTTTACATACATGCTCCGGTCCCATTGCGTACGTTAATGCGGGGTATGCCTGTGTTACATAGTTACATACATGCTCCGGTCCCATTGCGTACGTTAATGCGGGGTATGCCTGTGTTACATAGTTACATACATGCTCCGGTCCCATTGCGTACGTTAATGCGGGGTATGCCTGTGTTACATAGTTACATACATGCTCCGGTCCCATTGCGTACGTTAATGCGGGGTATGCCTGTGTTACATAGTTACATACATGCTCCGGTCCCATTGCGTACGTTAATGCGGGGTATGCCTGTATACTGTACAGTATAGTGTTGGTGCCTGCATTAAACGGGTATGCCGTGACGTGGCATGCAGGCTTACAAACGCTTTGGTCAAAGTGTTTAACCAAATACCCTTTTTCATGAGAATATTATTTTATCTTAGCCTAATTGGTAGGAGCACAGGAATCGTTCTTTTTGTTAATCAATCATGTCTGGCTGACAGTTTTACGACTAAGAAAAAAAAATCCTTTTCTTTGGACGTTAAACTTTGTCTCAATGTATAAAAGACTTCATAACTTTGTTTCTATCATACTTAGACACACGCCATCTTCACTTTTGCATCTGTGTACTTAAAGCTGCAGTTCAGTCTTTTTATTTTTTTTATTTATTTTTTTACTTCAATAGTTTCATGTGGGCAATCTCTAATTACCTAAAGAACTGTATAGCTGCCGGTCAATTCGTTCTCCATGTATTGATCGGCGAAATTTGGCAACATCTTTAGATATGGGATATGTTTTTCCTCTGCTTCTGTCACTCAGTGGAAGCTCATGAATATTCATGAGCACTCCTGCACTGACATGTGCAAGAGGGAGGGCAGGGCTGACAAAGGGGTGTGCCAGGGCTTGTGACAGGACATGAAGGGGCAGTGCCTTAGCAAATGGCTGTTAAAATAGAATACAAGAAAATTGGTCTTTCAAAGTTGTTTTTTTAAAAACAAAATGCTAAAAGTATTTTTTCTTACTACAGAACTGATTTATTTTAAAAAAACACATGCAGGATATTAACTGAACTGCAGCTTTAAGATACACGTTTGGATATCATATATGACCACATAACTTCTATTTTTGCAGGAGAACCATCAAAGATTATACATAGAAAACCTTGTTTTTTTGTTAAATATTTGATCCATGTAATCGCAACGGCTACAAATATCCATATACTGTATTATTCTTGCAAATTGCTGTCAGGCCCAGGATTCCATATTTAATTGTAACGGGTATTCCCCCCCCCCAATCGCAGATATAGTGTGGGGTGCAAGGGAACATACAAGGTTACCATAGGTGTGGTGCATTACCTGTTGGCTCGCAGGAGGGCTGAGCTTCCGCCACGGGGAACCTGGGGCAATTATACTAGGGGTACTCACTTACAACGATGCAGCGCCTCCACCTGCGATGGCTCCCACCAGAGGGGGAGTGGTTCCTCGCAGGACAATCAATAATACCATACACAGCATATATATATTAACTGGTAACTTTACTAACAGACAAGACAACATAGAATAACCGGTGTCCCTTTCATGAGGAGACACTAACTGCGACGTCCAGCAGGACGCTTCCCCAACACCAGGTGATCCCACCCAGTGTCCAAAGAACCCCACCCAATGTCCCGCACTCTTGCAGAGAGAAGCAATGGGTGACTGCGCAGTCACTATTTATACTAAGGGCCCGTTGGTGCACTTGTGTATTAGATAGTACCTGCCGAGCACTCCCGTGCACGTATCTCCAACTGGCTTCACAAAGGATCCGTCGTGTGATGGTTCCGTCTGATCCTACACCGGACTCCTTTGCACACGGACCGCCAGGGGCGGTCCCAACCTGGAAACAGTCTCTGAGGACCCCAACTTGGATCCGAACCTCTTAGCAGGAACCGCTGTGTCCCTGTCTAATCTACCCTACCGTGACAGGATCCCTGACATAGGACCTGTCCCTACAGCACTAAGTGACACGCGCTATACTATAGGCCGTCCCTACAGCACAGCAACCTATAATGGCTTTAGGGGAAGCTCCTAAGGGCCTACAGGGGTTAATAGTCTGCCCCACTCCCCTAACGCTTCCCAGCCCTGACTGTTACTAAACTAATCCCAACGCCTGCAGCAACAAGCTGTACCCACTGGATGTGTGCAGCCAACGTGCTACACAACAAGGTGCCTGCCTGTCAGACCTCACAGCCGTGACTCTGACAAGGCAGCACTCTAACACTAAGGGCAGCGTCCCTATCTTGGGCCTCCCTCAGCACTTACCCACTAACCTAGTGGGGAGTTGGGGCCTACCTGGGGTGTGGGTACCTATATGGGTGCAGGAGCTGCACTCGCTCCCCGCAACCCTTCCTTCCCTCACAGTTCCCTGACTCCAACTCACTTAACTGATAACTATCAGCGCATGCAGCAACACCCTGCAACTTAACACTACGTCCGCTGCTGCCTTTCTTCCCTTCTGTTCCCCAGCTCCCACTAATGCAAGTGACAGGGTCCCTAACCTGAGGGCTGTCCCTGGCAACACTCACTTTACTGGGGAGCTGAGCTATCTCGGGCCCTGGGGATACTGGCCTAGTACAGGGAGTCCCTGACTCCTGTACCCTACCTCCTTCCCTGGGCAGCTCCGGTCTCTGACTGCCCAACGTGCTGCAAGCCTGCAAATTGTATCCACTTGCCTCTGCAGACTTCCTAAGCCCTATTGGCTTCCTGATATCACGTGGGACACGAAAAGGCTCATGGGACACGTAGTCCCAGCTCAGAGCCTTCCCTGGTAGGCTAGGGCTTTGCGGGCTTTTCCTACGCTGTACTGCGCCTGCGCAAGCTTTAGGGGGCTGACTCAACCTCTCCCTTCCTATTCTCACTCTCGCGCGACCTTTCCCTGGCTCTGGGGTATTCCTTGCACATGCGCGACCACTGCGCATGCGCGAGTATCCGGGCAATGGCGGCACCCTTACCGCCCGGCTCCGGGAGCGCCGGGACCCCCGAGCCGGGACCTGACCGCCCTCTCCCCTGCCATCGCCGGACGGAGCCGCCATTGGACGCGGCGGCCCCCGCGATCGGCAGCTAGGTGAGGGGGGCACTGACAGGCTAGGGAGACCTGGCTACATAATAATTTCAGAATTTTTGGGGGGGATACCTTCTTAGCCAACCCCCACCCCCCTCTGATATTTGCAGATTCCCTTAAGAATGACTTTCAAAGAACATTTAAAGGGGCCTGTTTATTCTAGTGTCCGGAAAGCCATATTTCATTCACCCCCACTTACAAAAGCAAATGTCCTTATCTCTAGATACCAACAGTCCTATAAACCAGGGGTGCGCTTTCTGTTCGCACCCCCCTGTCTTCACTCCCCCCGCCTTTCCTGCTCTCGTCATCTGACGACACATTGCCATTTGATCCCGCATTGTCATGGCGTCGCCGAAGAGCTGGCTGAGAGCAGGTGAGAGGCCTCATGCCTCCCCTGGCATTTAATTTCAATTCATTGGGGAAGAGCGTGGGGCCTCTGCAACTGCTGCACCCCTCCCCCCCCCCCCCCTAGAAAAGCCCACCCCCCACACACCCCCAGTTTGCGCACCCCTGCTATACACCAAGTCTGGCATGGGTTTAACGGGCCATAAAAATAATTCTTGTATTTTTAAGACCATTTGTACACAACGTTAACTTCATGTGCCAGATTGATTAAAATACTTAATATCTCATGATATTAGCAAGACAGAGCCAGACAGGGATGTCCATTACCCCCCTCTGTTCCCTATTACAATCTGTGGGGAAATATGGAGCATGGTCTGGATGCAAAACCAACAATTCTAAGTCAACAGCGTTTGACATTAACCTGCCTAATGAAATGGTCAAACTCCTTCAACTGAACTTTGATTTTAAATAGTACCTGGACCATATTAAATATCTTGGGGTCTTACTTACCAGAGAATACTCCGCATTATATGCAGCAAACTTTAAACCAATGTTTAAACTGATTATAAAAGACCTAAAATGATGGAACTCTTTCACCATCTCCTGGCTTAGCAGGAGCACAACAATTAAAACAAATAAACTCCCCAGGAATCTTTATTCCAAACTTTATTTATGTATAAAAATGTTTTACCAGGAAGTAATACATTGAGAGTTACCGTATGTTCTGGGCATAGAGTTATGATGACAAATAATACAGGGTACAAATACATAGTTGTATAAGTGAACAGGGTATACATTATATACAATACACAGCGTGCACAGTTAGAGATAATATATATTATAGGCGTATGTCACAGTTACAGACCAGATTAAAATGTGAGACAGCCTTAGATTTGAAAGAATGTGGTGGATGTGAGAGTCTCCGGTAGATTGTTCCAGTTTTGGGGTGCACGGAAGGAGGAGGGGGAGCGGCCGGATAGAGTCAGATCTCAGATGATAACTTTGCCAGGGATGATTCCTGAGAAAGACCTGAAATACATCCAAAGTAAAATGATACACTTGCAAAACAAAAGCCCCCAGCGTTAATGGATCGGTTCTGTTTGAAACTGGATGGAGGTCTGGCTTTGCCTAACCTAAACATACTTCGGAGCAGCTCAAATAGGGAAGCTGGCATGCTAACACAAAAGGAGTGATATAGCTGGAGAATTTGGCATGCTCCCCTGCTGAAATTAAGGATATCTTGTGGCTTAAAAATAAATTTAAACCACCAAGTATACAGTATATCGCACCAAGTATATATCGCAATCCCATTATAGCTTTTCGTCTAACCTATAGGACTCTTTCAAATCCCGGTACAACCTGGCATGCTCTCGCCTCTCATGTTCTCGTTATTTGAAAACTCTAATTTATCCCCTGGTTTTAACACATTCCACATAATAGCCAAAAGGGCCTCACTAAATTTAAAGATTTGCTAACTTCTTGGGGATTCCAACTTCAATTTGCTTGACCCTAAAAACAACAAAATCCAAACACGATTCAAGTCACTAAACCTAACCCAACTCATTCCCAACCCACACGGAAAAACCTAAAATCTCACAACCATTCCTTGCTAGACTGCATCCTATGCTCTTGTCCCAACAGAACCCAATCCTCTGGCATCCTTCCTGACATTTTCAGTAACCATGCAATAGTGTACTGTGTAAGGAAAATCAGAGAACCCACATAATGCCCTAAAATTCTCCTCACTATAATATTTAGAAACTTTAACCCACAATAATTCATGGCTGATCTTACCAACTGCCCTTGGTACAGAATCAACCTGATACCTGACACGGATACTGCGCTTGTTTATTTCCAGTTCTTAAAACTCTGCGATACCCATGCTCCACTACGCAGAATAAGGGTACGGGGTGCCCACCTTCCATGGGTTACAACTGACCTTATAGCACTGTACCAGTTCAGGGATGCCTTGTGGAAAAGCTACAAAGTAACTGGCACTACCAAGGATCTCTATCACTACAGATGCCTGTGGAACATGTGCACAAGGCAAACAAGGCATGCAAAAGCACAATATTACTCTGACAATCTCCACCAGAATACATCAAACCCAGCTAACTTCTGGAAGGTTATCTACAATATATTCCAGCCTCCTAACCATCAACAACCAATAGGGTTGCCAGGTGTCCGTTATTTGGTTCCCCGTCCGGTAAAATATGAGAGATAATACTAGACATGGGATAGAGCAGGGCTGCTGCTGCTAGGGGGCTGGGAAGCTTCTGATTGGTTGCTGCTGTGTAATTCAGCCAATCAGGAGATGGCAGGAGCTTGGAGGGTGGGGTCAAAGAGCAGAGGAAAAGCATGCAGCAGAGAGGTGAGGCTGTGTGTGTGTGTCTCAGTGTCCTGTGTGTGTGTGTGTTTGTGTGTGTCTGTCTATCTGTGTCCTGTTTGTATGTGTGTCTGTCTATCTATCTATCTGTGTCCTGTGTGTGTCTATGTCCTGTGTCCAGCCTGTATATGTGTGTGCCTCAGTGTGTGAGTGTGTATCTCAGTGTAGCCCCGGACCCCCGTTACCTCCGCTGTCAGGGGCAAGACCGAGTGCTGTCGGAGCCAAGCGGCGGACCCGCCAACATATCTGAAGGGTGGGGGCTGAGCAGGGAGCGCTCCGGTGCTCCGGAGGCTACGCGGCGGCCCGACAGTGCAGGGAGCCACCATGTTGTTCTTCGCGCATGCGCAGTGCAGGAAGGAGATGCGGCGGCTATTAGAGTCATTGCGCATGTGCAGTGACCACGCGCGCAGCACTAGCCTTGATACAATCTGTGTGAGGTACACTCTTTGTGAGGTACATCCTGTGTGAACCGTGTGAAGTAATGTAACTTACAAATCTGCAGTTGTTACAATTTGTGTGGATTCTCTGTGTGAGAAATCAATTCTCTGTGTGAGAAATCAATTCTCTGTGTGAGAAAAGTCCTATGAGAAAAGTTAAAATGGGTCAAGAGAATTCAGTTGAGGAAAAGGAGGGTGACGGGGAAGAAAAATGAACTCCAAATTATATTAATTGCAAGGAAAAAGACGGACTGAACCTAAAAATCATTTCTGTCCTCCCTCTTTGAAACTGTTTGCAGCCCACACTGCAGCGGCCCCCACTGTTTTCACAGGAATTTACACAGAAGGTTGCATGTCTGTGAGATAGGAGTTAATTATTAAACTAGATTAGAAATTTGCTAAGATTCTAAAATTGTTTTCAATTGGTTTTAAAGTAATTAATGTATATTATGAAAGTTTTCAGATTAGTTACAAGAAAAAAAAATAGAAAAGTATATTCTTATTAAATTAATTTTTTGTAGGACGGCTTATAGATAATTTATGCGGTATGGTCCCGATTGGCTAATATGTTAAGCCTGGGCACGTAATAGGTGCAATGGGATCACAAGGTCAATTCCCTGAAGAAGTGTCAAGTCGACACAAAACGCGTTGTGTGGTGAGGTCAAGGCAGAGACATGACACACGTGACAACGGATATCCGGAAGCAGCTAGCAGAGTACTCCACGAGGACGCCGACTGAAAGTTAAGACTGGTAGCTATTTTGCATCTTGGCAGCCGGACTTTTTTCCATTTACATCAAAGGACACTTTTAGCTTGTGGGGATTATTATACAGTGCCCGATCCTCTGTGGGTACTCAGACCTTTAGATCTATTAGATCTTCTTCTTAATTTGTGAGTGTTATATGTTTTTATGATTTGACATGTGGCCAGGTCCCCTCTGTCTCCCCTGTCCTCTGTTTCCCCCTTCCTTACCTTCTTTACAGTAAGGGCAGTTGCGGGTGGCGACGGGCTGGCCGGCGGCTCACTTTTCAGGGCGCCACAATGTTTAACGTGTTCGCACATGTGCAGATGCGGCGATCCAGAGTGCAGGGCCTTCCCAAGCTCACGCATGCGCATAAGCGTTAGCGGCGGCCATTACATGTCGCGCATGCGCAGTGGAGCAGGCCATCAGAGAGCCAATAGGGTTACTAGAATCCCTGCTGATAGGATATAGATAATACAGACAGGGACTAAGAAGTCAGTCGGTGCCAGGAGAGGATAGGGGAAGGAGGTGTGTGTGCAGGGGTCTGTGACCCGCTGTACTAGGCCTGAATCCCACAGGCCCCAGCTAGGCCCCATTCATTTATATAGTTTGTGGCTGCTACAGGGACAGGCCCTTAGATAGGGACCCTGCCCCTTTAGTATTGATTAGGTTGAGGGACACAACTTCTACGCTGATCAACCTGACAGGAGAGGTCTGGGAACAGACCTATTCGGACGGACAAAGAGAATGTCTTCAAGGTGGGATCACCCCAAAGGACAGCAACCCATGCGGAGACCCAGACGTCGCGGAGGATATCGCCGGATCAGCGGATCCCTTGCTAGTTCATCTGCGCGCCCGGGTGCTGGAGCACCCGGCAGGTACCGTTATCAAAGTGCACCAACCAAAGTACATACACTTAGTGGCACCGCTGACCACAGGATAAGGGTGGGGGTTATACTGTGGACACGGTGGTGGGTTACGGCCTTGCGTGGTGTGTGGGAAGTTGTATCCATAGTACATATCAATATAGAGTGTTAAGATCATTAAGTTGGCCAGTAAAGGTTATTACTATATCATACATTGTGTGGGAGTGTATTGTATTGTGTTCTGTGAGGGGCGCCTCCCACTCCGTTGGGATCCCTCTCAGGTGGAGGCGCTGCACCAGATTTGTAAGTAAAGTTAGGTCTGGAAATAATTGGACACTGACACAATTTTTTATCATTTTGGCTCTTTACGCCACCACAATGGATTTGAAATGAAACAACTGAGATGCAATAGAAGTGCAGACTTTCAGCTTTAGTAATTCAAGGGGTTGGACAAAAATATTGTATGAAACGTTTTGGAATTGCAACCATTTTCATACACAGTCCCCTTATTTCAGGGGCTCAAATGTAATTGGACAAATTAACACAATCATAAATAATATGTTAATTTTTAATACTTTGTCGAGAATCCTTTGCAGGCAATAACTGCTTGAAGTCTGGAACGCATGGACATCACCAAACGCTAGGTTTCCTCCTTTGTGATGCTTTGCCAGGCCTTTACTGCAGCTGTCTTCAGTTGTTGTTTGTTCGTGGGTCTTTCTGCCTTAAGTTTTGTCTTCAGCAAGTGAAATGCATGCTCGATTTGGTTGAGATTAGGCGATTGACTCGGCCATTGCAGAATATTCCACTTCTTTGCCTTAAAAAACTCCTGGGTTGCTTTCGCAGTATGTTTTTGGTCATTGTCCATCTGTAAAGTGAAGCGCCGTCCAATCAACTTCGCTGAATTTGGCTGAATCTGAGCAGACAATATATCCCTATACACTTTAGAATTCATCCGGCTGCTTCTGTCTTCTGTCACATCAATATACACTAGTGACCCAGTGCCATTGAAAGCCATGCATGCCCATGCCATCACACTGCCTCCACCGTGTTTTACAGATAATGTGGTATGTTTCGGATCATGAGCCGTTACAAGCCTTCTCCATACTTTTGTCTTCCCATCATTCTGGTACAGGTTGATCTTAGTTTCATCTATCCAAAGAATGCTATTCCAGAACTGGGCTGGCTTTTTTTAGGTATTGTTTAGCAAAGTCTAATCTGGCCTTTCTATTCGTGAGGCTTACGAATGGTTTGCACATTGTGGTGAACCCTCTGTATTTGCTCTTCTGAAGTCTTCTCTTTATGGTAGACTTAGATAATGAAATGCCTACCTCCTGGAGAGTGTTCTTCACTTGGCTGCATGATGTGAATGGTTATTTTTTACCATGGAAAGGATCCTACGATCATCCACCACTGTTGTCTTCCGTGGACGTCCAGGCCGTTTTGTGTTGCAGAGCTCACCAGTGCGTTCTTTTTTTTTTTTCTCCGAATATACCAAACGGTTGATTTGGCTGCTCCTAATGTTCCTGCTATCTCTCTGATGGGTTGTCTTTTTTTTTTGCAGCCTAAGGATTCCCTGTTTCACTTGCATTGAGAGCTCCTTTGACCGCATGTTGTGGGTTGACAGCAACAGCTTCCAAATGTGAATGCCACACCTGGAATAAACTCCAGACCTTTTACCTGCTTAATTGATGATGAAATAACTAAGGAATAGCCCACACCTGTCCATGAAACAGCTTTTCAGCTTTTCAGTCAAGTGTCCAATTACTTTTGGTCCCTTGAAAAAGAGGGGGCTACATATTAAAGAGATGTAATTCCTCAACCCTTCCTCCAATTTGGATGTGAATACCCTCAAATTAAAGCTGATAGACTGCACTTTAAGCCCAGATTCATTATTTCACTGCAAAAGTCCTCCCGAGGGGGGTATGATCGCCGCACAGCCGCAATGAATCAATGAAGGCTGATGTGTGAATATAGAAAAAGCGTTGACAAAGGCCTTGCAGGGTGAAACGCGTCAGAGGATCCGCTTGCACCGTGTGAGAATAAAGCTTTTTCTACATTCACACATCAGCCTTCATTGATTCATTGCGGCTGTGCGGCGATCATACCCCCCTCGGGAGGATTTCTGCAGCGCTGTCTACATCGCCTGCACGCCGAGCTGCTGGAGATCACTTGCTGTTCCTGTGGATGAACCCGGAAGCCTTGCTGATGCCGCCGGTCAGGTGACCACCCACTGCGTCGGAGCGGATGCAGGGTTGGCGGTGAAGAGGACATTGGCGTTCCACAGTGCTGGGGCGCCACATCTATCCCAACATCTATGCTACATCAAGCCGAGATCTGCTAGGAGGAGCAGCTACATCATTCCAGAGAGGACAGGCACAGTGTCAACAACCCCAAAGTCAGCCACGTGTGTCTTTTTATCTCAACTCTTTGGTGCTCGCAGTGAGCCAGTTGCTGGAAGAGATATCACGCACATTATACTTATTCTGTCTGGGGTTGACCATGCTTATTTCCCATGAATACATTAATTAAATCAGCAGGACTGTACCACTTTTTAGCGCCTGGTGGGTTAATCATTGATTTACCCGTTATATACATATTCATTATTTAACTGTAACTTTAATTTATTTTGGTAAACAGCCGAAATAACAAAAACTTGTATCAGTGTGCAATTATTTCCGGACCTAACTGTGTGTGTTATTTTGTTGGGTTACACTGTTCCCAAGCTGGGACATTGGTATTTTCACCAGGGGTAGAATGTGGCCTGAGTTCCCGCTTCCAGTTCCCTACCTCTGCTGCAGCTCGGGAGAGGGTGGTTGCTGCAGGGGGGGGGGGGGGGGGGAAAGGGGGGTTGCGCCGGGCGGGCAGTACAGGCGCGCGAGGCACAATAGAGATAGGAAGCTCTGTTGTATGTGCAGTGTGTGTGTGACCCCTACACTAGGCCAGAGACCCCCTAGGCCCCAGCTAAGCCCCGACTCCTAACTTTCGATTGTGGCTGCTATAGGGACAGGCCCCTTAGGTAGGGACACTGCCCTATTAGCTGTTTAATCAGGGACTGCGCAACCCTGAAGATTGTGGTCTGGAACCAGATCACATTGCAAGGTGTAGAGACTGTATGTGGGACACTCCAGCTGGATACCACCCACGTGGAGAAGGACCCATCACAGAGGCAGTCACCATCGCTGGATCAGCGGATCCTGACAGCTACCAGTCGGCACGCCCGAGTGCTGGAGCACCTGGCAGGTACCTACCTCACTAAGTGCACCAACCAATTAACACACACCATAGTGGCAGCGCTGACCACAGAGAGGGGTGGGGGTTATCTGCTTGTGGACACAGTGTGGGGGTAACACGGTGGTGGGGTGAGGCTGTAAGGGGTAGCTGTAACCAGTAGCATTATTGTTCCCAGTTACATCACTTAACTATGGTTCTAAGTAAAAGGTTATGGTTATCACATACTGTGTGTGTGTGTATCAGTATTTTGGTTCCTGTGCGGGGCTCCTCCCACTACGCTGGGATCCCTCCCAGATGAAGGCGCTGCACCGAGATTGTTGTTGCTATATCCCCCCGGGCTCCCCGTGGCGGAGGTTTGGGATCTCCATGAACCACCAGGTAAAGCCAGCACCAGTAGACTCTTTACACTAGGGGGAAAGAGGGCTACATATTACACACACACACAAACACACCTCCCCCCCCCCCCCGCGGGACATATAACACAATGGTGAATAAACGCGTCAGACATGAAACAACAGGAAAATGAGTCCCTGTCCCGAAGAGCTTACAATCTAAGTGGAAAGTGGGGAGAAATCACAGAGACAGCAGGAGGGTGTTCTGGTAAGTGCGTCTGCAAGGGGTTAGTGCATATGAGGCGTATACTATTAGCCAGCGAGGCTACCCATATGCTTCGTTAAAGAGGTGTGTATTAAGGAAGGTCCGAAAAGGTGGAGAGAGGGTACCAGTCGGTTATTGAGGGGAAGGGTATTCTGGAGGTGAGGGGCAGTGAGAGACAGAGGTGTTATACAATATAATTATATCTCGTTAATAAGGAGATACACTCAAAGTTCTAACTGCGCCTTGAAAACAGAGGGATATCTGGTGTTACCAGCCGGTGATGCGCAGGCGTTCGCTGTGAAGTCCTGGTAGGTGGTGAGTAAAGCAGCGTTGGGCCCAGGTGAAGTGATGCCGCGCTGTTTAGCGCTCAGCGTTCTCAAACAGCCAGTCTTCTGGGATCCGTTTCTCCGCCTCCGGCGTCACAACAGGCAACATAAAGCTGGCATTGCTCCGACTGGGACCACCATCAGAGCAGCTTCCCTGTGGCAGCACCACAACCACGCTAGGACAGGCCACGCTAGGACAGCCCACGCCACGTCCTCGCTAGGACAGCCCACGCCACGTCAACGCTAGGACAGCTCACGCAACGTCCTCGCTAGGACAGCCCACGCCACATCCTCGCTAGGACAGCCCACGCCATGTCCTCGCTAGGACAGCCCACGCCACGTCCTCATTAGGACAGCCCATGCCACGGCCACGCTAGGACAGGCCACGCCACGGCCACGCTAGGACAGCCCACGCCACATCCTCGCTAGGACAGCCCACGCCACGTCAACGCTAGGACAGCTCACGCAACGTCCTCGCTAGGACAGCCCACGCCACGTCCTCGCTAGGACAGCCCACGCCACGTCCTCGCTAGGACAGCCCACACCACATCCTCGCTAGGACAGCCACCCCACGTCCTCGCTAGGACAGTCCACGCCTCGTACTCGCTAGGACAGCCCACGCCACGTCAACGCTAGAACAGCCTACTCCACATCCACGCTAGGACAGCCCACGCCACGTCCACGCTAGGACAAACCACGCCACGTTCACCGCTAGGACAAACCACGCAATGTTCACGCTAAGACAGCCCACGCCACGTCCACACTAGGACAGCCCACGTCATGTCCACACTAGGACAGCCCACATCATGTCCACGCTAGGACAGCCCACACCACGTCCACACTAGGACAGAACACGCCACGTCCATGCTAGGACAGCCAACGCCATGTCCACGCTAGGACCTCCCATGCCATGTCCACGCTAGGACCTCCCACATTACGTCCTCGCTAGGACAGAACACACCATGTCCTCGCTAGGACAGGCCACGCCACGTCCACGCTAAAACAGCCCACGCCACATCCTCGCTAGGACAGCCCACGCCACATACTTGTTAGGACAGCCCACGCCACGTCCACGCTAGGACAGCTCACGCCACGTCCTCGCTAGGACAGCACACGCCACGTCCATGCTAGGATAGCCCACTCCACATCCACGCTAGGACCTCCCATGCCACGTCCACGCTAGGACAACCCCACGTCACGTCCACGCTAGGACAGCCCACACCACGTCCTCGCTAGGACAGGCCACGCCATGTCCATGCTAAAACAGGCCACGCCACATCCTTGCTAGGACAGCCCACGCCACGTCCTCGCAAGGACAGTCCACACCACGTCTACGCTACGACAGCCCACGCAATTTGAGAACACTGAACCTTACTAAAAAAAGGCTTTTTTAAAATCAATTCTTATTCGCTTTTTCAGACAACGAACATAAGAAATATACACAACAGGTCCACGTGACCACGGAGCAGCTTACCACGTCTCAATCACAATCTCCGCATCAGTGCAAGAATAACCACAATTTGGGGACCTTGTGACAAAAATGAGGAACGCCTGTAAAACAGGAATAAAGCAAATTAAACCGAGAGGAAAAGGGAACAAATAAGTTCAAAGTACTGTAGTGTCTCATTAAAGAGGCACCCCCCCCCCCCGAAATCTGTGCCCCCCCCCCTGAAATCTGTGCCCCCCCCCCGAAATCTGTGCGTTTACCTCGTATGTCCATAACTTGCCCCATGAGCATGTCGGCTTTTTATTTAAATCCTGACTTCATCTCTAGCTTCTGAGGCTGGCGGCCTTCCCACTGCTCCGGGGTGGGCCCCATTTTAACCCCCCCCTCCCCCTGGACACTTCATATGTCAGTCGTTTATCATTAAGTGATTAGTTTTCCCCTTTTAGGTGCAGGTAATCAGGGAGCTGCAGGATCTCTCCGTCTCTCTGCCCCGTGTTGTTAGGATGAAGTGAGCTCCCTCGGGTCTGAAGGGGGAAAACAGGAGAATGTAAACCCGACTAGCACCCTCTCTATCCCCCTTTAAGACCCACCTTAAGACACACTTGCTTAAAGAAGCATATGAATAGCACTGTGGATATTTTCAACATGATACATAAAGCTTGGCCCCCTGCAGACGCACTTACCAGAACTCCCTCCTACTGTCTCTGTACGTTCTCCCTACCTACCAATTAGATTGTAAGCTCCTCGGGGCAGGGACTCTTCTTCCTTAATGTTACTTTTATGTCTAAAGCACTTATTCCCATGATCTGTTATTTGTACTATTTGTTATTTATTTGATTACCACGTGTATTACTGCTGTGAAGCGCTATGTACATTAATGGCGCTATATAAATAAAGACATACAATACAATAAAATAGCAGCTACCCCCCTGTGAGAGGAACTCAGCATGTGAGGGAGAGCAGCTACACATATAGATGAAGAATGGATTCATTGAGGTACTCAGCAGCAATCTATTCCATCGCCCCAGATCTGTAATGGCAGCTGGCAGAGGCCCATGAGTGAGATCAGAGCTGCGTTAGACCCGCTGCTGGCGTGAAGGCTTATATTATTTGCAGAGACCCTAATTATTTATCTGCAGTAAATGCTGCGATCTCTCTGACCTTCTCACCGGACAGTAACCGCCGCTCAGAAACCTGCGCTTCTCGCAGCTTTACTTCTGTCCATTCCCCGGACATATATGCATATTTCCTCCCGCTATATAATGCTGGAAGTGTACACAGCGCTGTACATAGAATCTCGCGGGCACCGTGAGTCACTGCCCCGCACAGCTTACGCTCCAATTCTGGCGCCAGAGGGACAGGGAGATTAAGTGACTTTGCCCAAGGTCATGAGGATTCCAACTGGGTTCAAAGGTCGTCACACTGCCCCCGACACACTCCTTCACAACACTCTCCTGCTGTCCCTCTCTCGCGGACACATGGGGGTCCAGGTGATCAAGTCAATGGGAGTGGACATCGGAGGGTGTGTTTCCCCGGATCGCCACTTGGTCACTGAACCCGATTAATGTCCAGTTCATGTCAGAAGCGGCTGATGCTCCTGGTTGTTAAACATTTGGCCCTTTTTTTTTTTTTTTTAATGGCCGCCTTTCACACAGACGAACCTAACAGTGGCTGTCATGGTAACGTGCTCCGATGCCGGGGAACGCCGCCGTGGTAATATATTAAGGGTTCATGGCAGTGATCGAACTGTGCAGGGACTACATAAAGAAACACTTCTAACATACAACGTACCTTCCCCGGGGCTAAGAAATGTCCCTTTATCAATGGGTTGCTGGCCCCTTGGTTAATACTAGTACCACTGTCCCACGTGCTGGGTGTCACTGACCCTCTGCTCTGTCCCTGTCCCCTGTGCTGGGTGTCACTGTCCCATGTGCTGGGTCCCTGTCTCCTGTGCTGGGTGTCTTTATCCCTCTGCTGTGTCTCTGTCCCTCTGCTGTGTCACTGTCCCCTGTGCTGGGTGTCACTGTCTCCTGCGTTGGGTGTCACTTTCTCCTGTGCTGGGTGTCACTTTCCCTGTGCTGAGTGTCACTGTCCCTCAGCTTTGTCCCTGTGCTGAGTGTCACTGTCCCCTGTGCTGGGTGTCTCTATCCCTCTACTGTGTCTCTGTCTCCTGTGCTGAGTGTCACTGTCCCTGTGCTGGGTGTCACTGTCCCCTGTGCTGGGTGTCACTGTCCCCTGTGCTGGGTGTCACTGTCCCCTGTGCTGGGTGTCACTGTCCCTCTGCTGTGTCTCTGTCCCTCTGCTGTGTCTCTGTCTCCTGTGCTGAGTGTCACTGTCCCTGTGCTGGGTGTCACTGTCCCTCTGCTGTGTCACTGTCCCTGTGCTGGGTGTCAATGTCCCTGTGCTGGGTGTCACTGTCCCCTGTGCTGGGTGTCACTGTCCCTCTGCTGTGTCCCTGTCTCCTGTGCTGTGTGTCTCTGTCTCCTGTGCTGAGTGTCACTGTCCCTGTGCTGGGTGTCACTGTCGCTCTGCTGTGTCACTGTCCCTGTGCTGGGTGTCACTGTCCCCTGTGCTGGGTGTCACTGTCCCTCTGCTGTGTCTCTGTCTCCTGTGCTGGGTGTCACTGTCCCTCTGCTGGGTGTCACTGTCCCTCTGCTGTGTGTCTGTCTCCTGTGCTGGGTGTCACTGTCCCCTGTGCTGGGTGTCTCTGTCTCCTGTGCTGGGTGTCACTGTCCCTCTGCTGTGTCCCTGTCTCCTGTGCTGGGTGTCACTGTCCCTCTGCTGTGTGTCTGTCTCCTGTGCTGGGTGTCACTGTCCCCTGTGCTGTGTGTCTGTCTCCTGTGCTGGGTGTCACTGTCCCTCTGCTGTGTGTCTGTCTCCTGTGCTGGGTGTCACTGTCCCTCTGCTGTGTGTCTGTCTCCTGTGCTGGGTGTCACTGTCCCCTGTGCTGTGTGTCTGTCTCCTGTGCTGGGTGTCACTGTCCCTCTGCTGTGTGTCTGTCTCCTGTGCTGGGTGTCACTGTCCCTCTGCTGTGTGTCTGTCTCCTGTGCTGGGTGTCACTGTCCCTCTGCTGTGTGTCTGTCTCCTGTGCTGGGTGTCACTGTCCCTCTGCTGTGTGTCTGTCTCCTGTGCTGGGTGTCACTGTCCCTCTGCTGTGTGTCTGTCTCCTGTGCTGGGTGTCACTGTCCCTCTGCTGTGTGTCTGTCTCCTGTGCTGGGTGTCCCCATATGTCATCCTGTCCTAGAGATTACTGCTCCTGTATCATCCCGGAGGAGTACACAAAGCGCAAGAACTCCTCTCGTGGGTGAAGGGTGGTTCACAGGAATCAGATCAACATGTATTAAAAGAAATGAGAAAGATCATAGTACAATACAGTTTAATAAACAAACAAACCGAGCAGTGAGCTCCAGTTCACTCGCATGCTCCACGGTTATAAACAGCAGTGTAACCAACTCAGGGTTTGGAGCGCCGCCGGTAGTACAGCCGCACACGAGTCCTCTGGGTAGAGTCTGTCTCTTCCGCATCCAAACAGCGTCTGACGTCACGGAACTTCCTCGGCTCTCCTCCAATGGTAAGGGAGGTGGCGGGCTACGCGGTCAGCGTCAGCGCGATGGTCTTACGACGGAAGGATAGCTGTTTCACAGGGAAAGGCAAAAAGCTCCACACAGCTCCTGTGTCATCCCGTCTTAGGTGTCGCCATCCCTGTGTCCTTATGTCATAGGTGCCCCTGTCTCTCAGTATCCCACCGTCCTGGGTGTCACTGCCTCCCTATCCTGGGTGTCACTGTCCCCACTGATAAGTGTCTGTATTCCTGTGTCATCCGGTCCTACACGTCCCTGTTACGTCCGGTCTACTGGTTGTCACTATTCAACTGTGTCCCACTGACCTAGGTGTCACTGTCTAGCAGTCACCCCTGTCCTGGTTGTCACTGTGCCCGTCTGTCCAGGTGGTCGGGTCACTGTGTCCCTGATCTAGGGGTCACTATGTGTCCCTCTGTCCTGGGAGTCACCGTCTCCCTTTATCCCGGGTGTCGCCGTCTCCCTTTATCCCGGGTGTCGCCGTCTCCCTTTATCCCGGGTGCCGCCGTCTCCCTTTATCCCGGGTGTCGCCGTCTCCCTTTATCCCGGGTGTCACCGTCTCCGGGTGTTGCCGTCTCCCTTTATCCCGGGTGTCGCCGTCTCCCTTTATCCCGGGTGTCGCCGTCTCCCTATATCCCGGGTGTCACCGTCTCTGGGTGTCGCCGTCTCCCTTTATCCCGGGTGCCGCCGTCTCCCTTTATCCCGGGTGTCGCCGTCTCCCTTTATCCCGGGTGTCGCCGTCTCCCTTTATCCCGGGGGTCGCCGTCTCCCTTTATCCCGGGTGTCGCCGTCTCCCTTTATCCCGGGTGTCGCCGTCTCCCTTTATCCCGGGTGTCACCGTCTCCGGGTGTCGCCGTCTCCCTTTATCCCGGGTGCCGCCGTCTCCCTTTATCCCGGGTGCCGCCGTCTGCCTTTATCCCGCCGTCTCCCTTTATCCCGGGTGTCACCGTCTCCCTTTATCCCGGGTGTCACCGCCTCCCTTTATCCCGGGTGTCACCGTCTCCCTTTATCCCGGGTGTCACCGTCTCCCTTTATCCCGGGTGTCACCGTCTCCCTTTATCCCGGGTGCCGCCGTCTCCCTTTATCCCGGGTGTCACCGTCTCCCTTTATCCCGGGTGTCACCGCCTCCCTTTATCCCGGGTGTCGCCGTCTCCCTTTATCCCGGGTGTCACCGTCTCCTTTTATCCCGGGTGTCACCGTCTCCCTTTATCCCGGGTGTCACCGTCTCCCTTTATCCCGGGTGTCGCCGTCTCCCTTTATCCCGGGTGTCGCCGTCTCCCTTTATCCCGGGTGTCACCGTCTCCCTTTATCCCGGGTGTCACGGTCTCCCTTTATCCCGGGTGTCACCGTCTTCTTTTATCCCGGGTGTCACCGTCTCCCTTTATCCCGGGTGTCGCCGTGTCCCTTTATCCCGGGTGTCACGGTCTCCCTTTATCCCGGGTGTCACCGTCTTCTTTTATCCCGGGTGTCACCGTCTCCCTTTATCCCGGGTATCTCCGTCTCCCTTTATCCCGGGTGTCACCGTCTCCCTTTATCCCGGGTGTCGCCGTCTCCCTTTATCCCGGGTGTCGCCGTCTCCCTTTATCCCGCCGTCTCCCTTTATCCCGGGTGTCACCGTCTCCCTTTATCCCGGGTGTCGCCGTCTCCCTTTATCCCGGGTGTCGCCGTCTCCCTTTATCCCGCCGTCTCCCTTTATCCCGGGTGTCGCCGTCTCCCTTTATCCCGGGTGTCACCGTCTCCCTTTATCCCGGGTGTCACGGTCTCCCTTTATCCCGTGTGTCGCCGTCTCCCTTTATCCCGGGTGTCGCCGTCTCCCTTTATCCCGGGTGTCGCCGTCTCCCTTTATCCCGGGTGCCGCCGTCTCCCTTTATCCCGGGTGTCGCCGTCTCCCTTTATCCCGGGTGTCGCCGTCTCCCTTTATCCCGGGTGTCACCGTCTCCCTTTATCCCGGGTGTCGCCGTCTCCCTTTATCCCGGGTGTCGCCGTCTCCCTTTATCCCGGGTGCCGCCGTCTCCCTTTATCCCGGGTGTCGCCGTCTCCCTTTATCCCGGGTGTCGCCGTCTCCCTTTATCCCGGGTGCCGCCGTCTCCCTTTATCCCGGGTGCATCCCGGGTGTCACCGTCTCCTTTTATCCCGGGTGTCGCCGTCTCCCTTTATCCCGCCGTCTCCCTTTATCCCGGGTGTCGCCGTCTCCCTTTATCCCGGGTGTCGCCGTCTCCCTTTATCCCGGGTGTCGCCGTCTCCCTTTATCCCGGGTGTCACCGTCTCCCTTTATCCCGGGTGTCACCGTCTCCCTTTATCCCGGGTGTCGCCGTCTCCCTTTATCCCGGGTGTCACCGTCTCCCTTTATCCCGGGTGTCGCTGTCTCCCTTTATCCCGGGTGTCACCGTCTCCCTTTATCCCGGGTGTCGCCGTCTCCCTTTATCCCGGGTGTCACCGTCTCCCTTTATCCCGGGTGTCGCTGTCTCCCTTTATCCCGGGTGTCGCCGTCTCCCTTTATCCCGGGTGTCGCCGTCTCCCTTTATCCCGGGTGTCGCCGTCTCCTTTTATCCCGGGTGTCACCGTCTCCCTTTATCCCGGGCGTCACCGTCTCCCTTTATCCCGGGCGTCGCCGTCTCCCTTTATCCCGGGTGCCGCCGTGTCCCTTTATCCCGGGTGTCACCGTCTCCCTTTATCCCGGGTGTCGCCGTCTCCCTTTATCCCGGGTGTCGCCGTCTCCCTTTATCCCGGGTGTCGCCGTCTCCCTTTATCCCGGGTGTCGCCGTCTCCCTTTATCCCGGGTGTCGCCGTCTCCCTTTATCCCGGGTGTCGCCGTCTCCCTTTATCCCGGGTGTCACCGTCTCCCTTTATCCCGGGTGTCGCCGTCTCCCTTTATCCCGGGTGTCGCCGTCTCCCTTTATCCCGGGTGTCGCCGTCTCCCTTTATCCCGGGTGTCGCCGTCTCCCTTTATCCCGGGTGTCACCGTCTCCCTTTATCCCGGGTGTCGCCGTCTCCCTTTATCCCGGGTGTCGCCGTCTCCCTTTATCCCGCCGTCTCCCTTTATCCCGGGTGCCGCCGTCTCCCTTTATCCCGGGTGCCACGTCTCCCTTTATCCCGGGTGTCACCGTCTCCCTTTATCCCGGGTGTCGCCGTCTCCCTTTATCCCGGGTGCCGCCGTCTCCCTTTATCCCGGGTGTCGCCGTCTCCCTTTATCCCGGGTGTCGCCGTCTCCCTTTATCCCGGGTGTCACCGTCTCCCTTTATCCCGGGTGTCACCGTCTCCCTTTATCCCGGGTGTCACCGTCTCCCTTTATCCCGGGTGCCGCCGTCTCCCTTTATCCCGGGTGCCGCCGTCTCCCTTTATCCCGCCGTCTCCCTTTATCCCGGGTGTCACCGTCTCCCTTTATCCCGGGTGTCGCCGTCTCCCTTTATCCCGGGTGTCGCCGTCTCCCTTTATCCCGGGTGTCGCCGTCTCCCTTTATCCCGGGTGTCGCCGTCTCCCTTTATCCCGGGTGTCGCCGTCTCCCCTTATCCCGGGTGTCACCGTCTCCCTTTATCCCGGGTGTCGCCGTCTCCCTTTATCCCGGGTGTCGCCGTCTCCCTTTATCCCGGGTGTCACCGTCTCCCTTTATCCCGGGTGCCGCCGTCTCCCTTTATCCCGGGTGCCGCCGTCTCCCTTTATCCCGCCGTCTCCCTTTATCCCGGGTGTCGCCGTCTCCCTTTATCCCGGGTGTCGCCGTCTCCCTTTATCCCGGGTGTCACCGTCTCCCTTTATCCCGGGTGTCGCCGTCTCCCTTTATCCCGGGTGTCGCCGTCTCCCTTTATCCCGGGTGTCGCCGTCTCCCTTTATCCCGGGTGTCACCGTCTCCCTTTATCCCGGGTGTCACCGTCTCCCTTTATCCCGGGTGTCGCCGTCTCCCTTTATCCCGGGTGTCGCCGTCTCCCCTTATCCCGGGTGTCACCGTCTCCCTTTATCCCGGGTGTCGCCGTCTCCCTTTATCCCGGGTGTCGCCGTCTCCCTTTATCCCGGGTGTCGCCGTCTCCCCTTATCCCGGGTGTCACCGTCTCCCTTTATCCCGGGTGTCGCCGTCTCCCTTTATCCCGGGCGTCGCCGTCTCCTTTTATCCCGGGCGTCACCGTCTCCCTTTATCCCGGGCGTCACCGTCTCCCTTTATCCCGGGTGTCGCCGTCTCCCTTTATCCCGGGTGTCGCCGTCTCCCTTTATCCCGGGTGTCGCCGTCTCCCTTTATCCCGGGCGTCACCGTCTCCCTTTATCCCGGGCGTCACCGTCTCCCTTTATCCCGGGTGTCGCCGTCTCCCTTTATCCCGGGTGTCGCCGTCTCCCTTTAATGGCATTGCTCCGACTGGGACCACCATCAGAGCAGCTTCCCTGTGGCAGCACCACAACCACGCTAGGACAGGCCACGCCACGGCCACGCTAGGACAGGCCACGCTAGGACAGCCCACGCCACGTCCTCGCTAGGACAGCCCACGCCACGTCAACGCTAGGACAGCTCACGCAACGTCCTCGCTAGGACAGCCTACGCCACGTCCTCACTAGGACAGCCCACGCCATGTCCTCGCTAGGACAGCCCACGCCACGTCCTCATTAGGACAGCCCATGCCACGGCCACGCTAGGACAGGCCACGCCACGGCCACGCTAGGACAGCCCACGCCACATCCTCGCTAGGACAGCCCACGCCACGTCAACGCTAGGACAGCTCACGCAACGTCCTCGTTAGGACAGCCCACGCCACGTCCTCGCTAGGACAGCCCACGCCACGTCCTCGCTAGGACAGCCCACACCACATCCTCGCTAGGACAGCCACCCCACGTCCTCGCTAGGACAGTCCACGCCTCGTACTCGCTAGGACAGCCCACGCCACGTCAACGCTAGAACAGCCTACTCCACATCCACGCTAGGACAGCCCACGCCACGTCCACGCTAGGACAAACCACGCCACGTTCACCGCTAGGACAAACCACGCAATGTTCACGCTAAGACAGCCCACGCCACGTCCACACTAGGACAGCCCACGTCATGTCCACACTAGGACAGCCCACATCATGTCCACGCTAGGACAGCCCACACCACGTCCACACTAGGACAGAACACGCCACGTCCATGCTAGGACAGCCAACGCCATGTCCACGCTAGGACCTCCCATGCCATGTCCACGCTAGGACCTCCCACATTACGTCCTCGCTAGGACAGAACACACCATGTCCTCGCTAGGACAGGCCACGCCACGTCCACGCTAAAACAGCCCACGCCACATCCTCGCTAGGACAGCCCACGCCACATACTTGTTAGGACAGCCCACGCCACGTCCACGCTAGGGCAGCTCACGCCACGTCCTCGCTAGGACAGCACACGCCACGTCCATGCTAGGATAGCCCACTCCACATCCACGCTAGGACCTCCCATGCCACGTCCACGCTAGGACAACCCCACGTCACGTCCACGCTAGGACAGCCCACACCACGTCCTCGCTAGGACAGGCCACGCCATGTCCATGCTAAAACAGGCCACGCCACATCCTTGCTAGGACAGCCCACGCCACGTCCTCGCAAGGACAGTCCACACCACGTCTACGCTACGACAGCCCACGCAATTTGAGAACACTGAACCTTACTAAAAAAAGGCTTTTTTTAAATCAATTCTTATTCGCTTTTTCAGACAACGAACATAAGAAATATACACAACAGGTCCACGTGACCACGGAGCAGCTTACCACGTCTCAATCACAATCTCCGCATCAGTGCAAGAATAACCACAATTTGGGGACCTTGTGACAAAAATGAGGAACGCCTGTAAAACAGGAATAAAGCAAATTAAACCGAGAGGAAAAGGGAACAAATAAGTTCAAAGTACTGTAGTGTCTCATTAAAGAGGCACCCCCCCCGAAATCTGTGCCCCCCCCTGAAATCTGTGCCCCCCCCTGAAATCTGTGCCCCCCCCGAAATCTGTGCGTTTACCTCGTATGTCCATAACTTGCCCCATGAGCATGTCGGCTTTTTATTTAAATCCTGACTTCATCTCTAGCTTCTGAGGCTGGCGGCCTTCCCACTGCTCCGGGGTGGGCCCCATTTTAACCCCCCCCTCCCCCTGGACACTTCATATGTCAGTCGTTTATCATTAAGTGATTAGTTTTCCCCTTTTAGGTGCAGGTAATCAGGGAGCTGCAGGATCTCTCCGTCTCTCTGCCCCGTGTTGTTAGGATGAAGTGAGCTCCCTCGGGTCTGAAGGGGGAAAACAGGAGAATGTAAACCCGACTAGCACCCTCTCTATCCCCCTTTAAGACCCACCTTAAGACACACTTGCTTAAAGAAGCATATGAATAGCACTGTGGATATTTTCAACATGATACATAAAGCTTGGCCCCCTGCAGACGCACTTACCAGAACTCCCTCCTACTGTCTCTGTACGTTCTCCCTACCTACCAATTAGATTGTAAGCTCCTCGGGGCAGGGACTCTTCTTCCTTAATGTTACTTTTATGTCTAAAGCACTTATTCCCATGATCTGTTATTTGTACTATTTGTTATTTATTTGATTACCACGTGTATTACTGCTGTGAAGCGCTATGTACATTAATGGCGCTATATAAATAAAGACATACAATACAATAAAATAGCAGCTACCCCCCTGTGAGAGGAACTCAGCATGTGAGGGAGAGCAGCTACACATATAGATGAAGAATGGATTCATTGAGGTACTCAGCAGCAATCTATTCCATCGCCCCAGATCTGTAATGGCAGCTAGCAGAGGCCAATGAGTGAGATCAGAGCTGCGTTAGACCCGCTGCTGGCGTGAAGGCTTATATTATTTGCAGAGACCCTAATTATTTATCTGCAGTAAATGCTGCGATCTCTCTGACCTTCTCACCGGACAGTAACCGCCGCTCAGAAACCTGCGCTTCTCGCAGCTTTACTTCTGTCCATTCCCCGGACATATATGCATATTTCCTCCCGCTATATAATGCTGGAAGTGTACACAGCGCTGTACATAGAATCTCGCGGGCACCGCGAGTCACTGCCCCGCACAGCTTACGCTCCAATTCTGGCGCCAGAGGGACAGGGAGATTAAGTGACTTTGCCCAAGGTCATGAGGATTCCAACTGGGTTCAAAGGTCGTCACACTGCCCCCGACACACTCCTTCACAACACTCTCCTGCTGTCCCTCTCTCGCGGACACATGGGGGTCCAGGTGATCAAGTCAATGGGAGTGGACATCGGAGGGTGTGTTTCCCCGGATCGCCACTTGGTCACTGAACCCGATTAATGTCCAGTTCATGTCAGAAGCGGCTGATGCTCCTGGTTGTTAAACATTTGGCCCTTTTTTTTTTTTTTTTAATGGCCGCCTTTCACACAGACGAACCTAACAGTGGCTGTCATGGTAACATGCTCCGATGCCGGGGAACGCCGCCGTGGTAATATATTAAGGGTTCATGGCAGTGACCGAACTGTGCAGGGACTACATAAAGAAACACTTCTAACATACAACGTACCTTCCCCGGGGCTAAGAAATGTCCCTTTATCAATGGGTTGCTGGCCCCTTGGTTAATACTAGTACCACTGTCCCACGTGCTGGGTGTCACTGACCCTCTGCTCTGTCCCTGTCCCCTGTGCTGGGTGTCACTGTCCCATGTGCTGGGTCCCTGTCTCCTGTGCTGGGTGTCTTTATCCCTCTGCTGTGTCTCTGTCCCTCTGCTGTGTCACTGTCCCCTGTGCTGGGTGTCACTGTCTCCTGCGTTGGGTGTCACTTTCTCCTGTGCTGGGTGTCACTTTCCCTGTGCTGAGTGTCACTGTCCCTCAGCTTTGTCCCTGTGCTGAGTGTCACTGTCCCCTGTGCTGGGTGTCTCTATCCCTCTACTGTGTCTCTGTCTCCTGTGCTGAGTGTCACTGTCCCTGTGCTGGGTGTCACTGTCCCCTGTGCTGGGTGTCACTGTCCCCTGTGCTGGGTGTCACTGTCCCCTGTGCTGGGTGTCACTGTCCCTCTGCTGTGTCTCTGTCCCTCTGCTGTGTCTCTGTCTCCTGTGCTGAGTGTCACTGTCCCTGTGCTGGGTGTCACTGTCCCTCTGCTGTGTCACTGTCCCTGTGCTGGGTGTCACTGTCCCTGTGCTGGGTGTCACTGTCCCCTGTGCTGGGTGTCACTGTCCCTCTGCTGTGTCCGTCTCCTGTGCTGTGTGTCTCTGTCTCCTGTGCTGAGTGTCACTGTCCCTGTGCTGGGTGTCACTGTCGCTCTGCTGTGTCACTGTCCCTGTGCTGGGTGTCACTGTCCCCTGTGCTGGGTGTCACTGTCCCTCTGCTGTGTCTCTGTCTCCTGTGCTGGGTGTCACTGTCCCTCTGCTGGGTGTCACTGTCCCTCTGCTGTGTGTCTGTCTCCTGTGCTGGGTGTCACTGTCCCCTGTGCTGGGTGTCTCTGTCTCCTGTGCTGGGTGTCACTGTCCCTCTGCTGTGTCCCTGTCTCCTGTGCTGGGTGTCACTGTCCCTCTGCTGTGTGTCTGTCTCCTGTGCTGGGTGTCACTGTCCCCTGTGCTGTGTGTCTGTCTCCTGTGCTGGGTGTCACTGTCCCTCTGCTGTGTGTCTGTCTCCTGTGCTGGGTGTCACTGTCCCTCTGCTGTGTGTCTGTCTCCTGTGCTGGGTGTCACTGTCCCCTGTGCTGTGTGTCTGTCTCCTGTGCTGGGTGTCACTGTCCCTCTGCTGTGTGTCTGTCTCCTGTGCTGGGTGTCACTGTCCCTCTGCTGTGTGTCTGTCTCCTGTGCTGGGTGTCACTGTCCCTCTGCTGTGTGTCTGTCTCCTGTGCTGGGTGTCACTGTCCCTCTGCTGTGTGTCTGTCTCCTGTGCTGGGTGTCACTGTCCCTCTGCTGTGTGTCTGTCTCCTGTGCTGGGTGTCCCCATATGTCATCCTGTCCTAGAGATTACTGCTCCTGTATCATCCCGGAGGAGTACACAAAGCGCAAGAACTCCTCTCGTGGGTGAAGGGTGGTTCACAGGAATCAGATCAACATGTATTAAAAGAAATGAGAAAGATCATAGTACAATACAGTTTAATAAACAAACAAACCGAGCAGTGAGCTCCAGTTCACTCGCATGCTCCACGGTTATAAACAGCAGTGTAACCAACTCAGGGTTTGGAGCGCCGCCGGTAGTACAGCCGCACACGAGTCCTCTGGGTAGAGTCTGTCTCTTCCGCATCCAAACAGCGTCTGACGTCACGGAACTTCCTCGGCTCTCCTCCAATGGTAAGGGAGGTGGCGGGCTACGTGGTCAGCGTCAGCGCGATGGTCTTACGACGGAAGGACAGCTGTTTCACAGGGAAAGGCAAAAAGCTCCACACAGCTCCTGTGTCATCCCGTCTTAGGTGTCGCCATCCCTGTGTCCTTATGTCATAGGTGCCCCTGTCTCTCAGTATCCCACCGTCCTGGGTGTCACTGCCTCCCTATCCTGGGTGTCACTGTCCCCACTGATAAGTGTCTGTATTCCTGTGTCATCCGGTCCTACTGGTTGTCACTATTCAACTGTGTCCCACTGACCTAGGTGTCACTGTCTAGCAGTCACCCCTGTCCTGGTTGTCACTGTGCCCGTCTGTCCAGGTGGTCGGGTCACTGTGTCCCTGATCTAGGGGTCACTATGTGTCCCTCTGTCCTGGGAGTCACCGTCTCCCTTTATCCCGGGTGTCGCCGTCTCCCTTTATCCCGGGTGTCGCCGTCTCCCTTTATCCCGGGTGCCGCCGTCTCCCTTTATCCCGGGTGTCGCCGTCTCCCTTTATCCCGGGTGTCACCGTCTCCGGGTGTCGCCGTCTCCCTTTATCCCGGGTGTCGCCGTCTCCCTTTATCCCGGGTGTCGCCGTCTCCCTTTATCCCGGGTGTCGCCGTCTCCCTTTATCCCGGGTGTCACCGTCTCTGGGTGTCGCCGTCTCCCTTTATCCCGGGTGTCGCCGTCTCCCTTTATCCCGGGTGTCGCCGTCTCCCTTTATCCCGGGTGTCACCGTCTCCGGGTGTCGCCGTCTCCCTTTATCCCGGATGTCGCCGTCTCCCTTTATCCCGGGTGTCGCTGTCTCCCTTTATCCCGGGTGTCGCCGTCTCCCTTTATCCCGGGTGTCGCCGTCTCCCTTTATCCCGGGTGTCACCGTCTCCGGGTGTCGCCGTCTCCCTTTATCCCGGGTGTCGCCGTCTCCCTTTATCCCGGGTGCCGCCGTCTCCCTTTATCCCGGGTGCCGCCGTCTCCCTTTATCCCGCCGTCTCCCTTTATCCCGGGTGTCACCGTCTCCCTTTATCCCGGGTGTCACCGCCTCCCTTTATCCCGGGTGTCACCGTCTCCCTTTATCCCGGGTGTCACCGTCTCCTTTTATCCCGGGTGTCACCGTCTCCCTTTATCCCGGGTGTCACCGTCTCCCTTTATCCCGGGTGCCGCCGTCTCCCTTTATCCCGGGTGTCACCGTCTCCCTTTATCCCGGGTGTCACCGCCTCCCTTTATCCCGGGTGTCGCCGTCTCCCTTTATCCCGGGTGTCACCGTCTCCTTTTATCCCGGGTGTCACCGTCTCCCTTTATCCCGGGTGTCACCGTCTCCCTTTATCCCGGGTGTCGCCGTCTCCCTTTATCCCGGGTGTCGCCGTCTCCCTTTATCCCGGGTGTCACCGTCTCCCTTTATCCCGGGTGTCACCGTCTTCTTTTATCCCGGGTGTCACCGTCTCCCTTTATCCCGGGTGTCACCGTCTCCCTTTATCCCGGGTATCTCCGTCTCCCTTTATCCCGGGTGTCACCGTCTCCCTTTATCCCGGGTGTCGCCGTCTCCCTTTATCCCGGGTGTCGCCGTCTCCCTTTATCCCGCCGTCTCCCTTTATCCCGGGTGTCACCGTCTCCCTTTATCCCGGGTGTCGCCGTCTCCCTTTATCCCGGGTGTCGCCGTCTCCCTTTATCCCGCCGTCTCCCTTTATCCCGGGTGTCGCCGTCTCCCTTTATCCCGGGTGTCACGGTCTCCCTTTATCCCGGGTGTCACCGTCTTCTTTTATCCCGGGTGTCACCGTCTCCCTTTATCCCGGGTGTCACCGTCTCCCTTTATCCCGGGTATCTCCGTCTCCCTTTATCCCGGGTGTCGCCGTCTCCCTTTATCCCGGGTGTCGCCGTCTCCCTTTATCCCGGGTGTCGCCGTCTCCCTTTATCCCGGGTGTCGCCGTCTCCCTTTATCCCGGGTGTCGCCGTCTCCCTTTATCCCGTGTGTCGCCGTCTCCCTTTATCCCGGGTGTCGCCGTCTCCCTTTATCCCGGGTGCATCCCGGGTGCCACGTCTCCCTTTATCCCGGGTGCATCCCGGGTGTCACCGTCTCCTTTTATCCCGGGTGTCGCCGTCTCCCTTTATCCCGCCGTCTCCCTTTATCCCGGGTGTCACCGTCTCCCTTTATCCCGGGTGTCACCGTCTCCCTTTATCCCGGGTGTCACCGCCTCCCTTTATCCCGGGTGTCACCGTCTCCCTTTATCCCGGGTGTCGCCGTCTCCCTTTATCCCGGGTGTCGCCGTCTCCCTTTATCCCGGGTGTCGCCGTCTCCCTTTATCCCGGGTGTCGCCGTCTCCTTTTATCCCGGGTGTCGCCGTCTCCCTTTATCCCGGGTGTCGCCGTCTCCCTTTATCCCGGGTGTCACCGTCTCCCTTTATCCCGGGTGTCGCCGTCTCCTTTTATCCCGGGTGTCACCGTCTCCCTTTATCCCGGGCGTCGCCGTCTCCCTTTATCCCGGGCGTCACCGTCTCCCTTTATCCCGGGTGCCGCCGTGTCCCTTTATCCCGGGTGCCACGTCTCCCTTTATCCCGGGCGTCGCCGTCTCCCTTTATCCCGGGTGTCGCCGTCTCCCTTTATCCCGGGTGTCACCGTCTCCCTTTATCCCGGGTGTCGCCGTCTCCCTTTATCCCGGGTGTCGCCGTCTCCCTTTATCCCGGGTGTCACCGTCTCCCTTTATCCCGGGTGTCGCCGTCTCCCTTTATCCCGGGTGTCGCCGTCTCCCTTTATCCCGGGTGTCGCCGTCTCCCTTTATCCCGGGTGTCGCCGTCTCCCTTTATCCCGGGTGTCGCCGTCTCCCTTTATCCCGGGTGTCGCCGTCTCCCTTTATCCCGGGTGTCGCCGTCTCCCTTTATCCCGGGTGTCACCGTCTCCCTTTATCCCGGGTGTCACCGTCTCCCTTTATCCCGGGTGTCACGGTCTCCCTTTATCCCGGGTGTCGCCGTCTCCCTTTATCCCGGGTGTCACGTCTCCCTTTATCCCGGGTGCCGCCGTGTCCCTTTATCCCGGGTGTCACGTCTCCCTTTATCCCGGGTGTCACGTCTCCCTTTATCCCGGGTGTCACCGTCTCCCTTTATCCCGGGTGCCGCCGTCTCCCTTTATCCCGCCGTCTCCCTTTATCCCGGGTGTCGCCGTCTCCCTTTATCCCGCCGTCTCCCTTTATCCCGGGTGTCGCCGTCTCCCTTTATCCCGGGTGTCGCCGTCTCCCTTTATCCCGGGTGCCGCCGTCTCCCTTTATCCCGGGTGTCGCCGTCTCCCTTTATCCCGGGTGCCGCGTCTCCCTTTATCCCGGGTGTCACCGTCTCCCTTTATCCCGCCGTCTCCCTTTATCCCGGGTGTCACCGTCTCCCTTTATCCCGGGTGCCGCCGTCTCCCTTTATCCCGGGTGCCGCCGTCTCCCTTTATCCCGGGTGCCACGTCTCCCTTTATCCCGGGTGCCGCCGTCTCCCTTTATCCCGCCGTCTCCCTTTATCCCGGGTGTCACCGTCTCCCTTTATCCCGGGTGTCACCGTCTCCCTTTATCCCGGGTGTCACCGTCTCCCTTTATCCCGGGTGCCGCCGTCTCCCTTTATCCCGGGTGCCGCCGTCTCCCTTTATCCCGCCGTCTCCCTTTATCCCGGGTGTCACCGTCTCCCTTTATCCCGGGTGTCGCCGTCTCCCTTTATCCCGGGTGTCACCGTCTCCTTTTATCCCGGGTGTCACCGTCTCCCTTTATCCCGGGTGCCGCCGTCTCCCTTTATCCCGGGTGTCGCCGTCTCCCTTTATCCCGCCGTCTCCCTTTATCCCGGGTGTCACCGTCTCCTTTTATCCCGGGTGTCACCGTCTCCCTTTATCCCGGTTGTCACCGTCTCCTTTTATCCCGGGTGTCGCCGTCTCCCTTTATCCCGGGTGTCGCCGTCTCCCTTTATCCCGGGTGTCGCCGTCTCCCTTTATCCCGGGTGTCACCGTCTCCCTTTATCCCGGGTGTCACCGTCTCCTTTTATCCCGGGTGTCACCGGGTGCCGCCGTCTCCCTTTATCCCGGGTGTCACCGTCTCCCTTTATCCCGGGTGTCACCGTCTCCCTTTATCCCGGGTGCCACCGTCTCCCTTTATCCCGGGTGTCACCGTCTCCCTTTATCCCGGTCTCCCTTTATCCCGGGTGTCGCCGTCTCCCTTTATCCCGCCGTCTCCCTTTATCCCGGGTGTCACCGTCTCCCTTTATCCCGGGTGTCACCGTCTCCCTTTATCCCGGTCTCCCTTTATCCCGGGTGTCGCCGTCTCCCTTTATCCCGCCGTCTCCCTTTATCCCGGGTGTCACCGTCTCCCTTTATCCCGGGTGTCGCCGTCTCCCTTTATCCCGGGTGCCGCCGTCTCCCTTTATCCCGGGTGTCGCCGTCTCCCTTTATCCCGGGTGTCGCCGTCTCCCTTTATCCCGCCGTCTCCCTTTATCCCGGGTGTCACGTCTCCCTTTATCCCGGGTGCCGCCGTCTCCCTTTATCCCGGGTGTCGCCGTCTCCCTTTATCCCGGGTGTCGCCGTCTCCCTTTATCCCGGGTGTCGCCGTCTCCCTTTATCCCGGGTGTCACCGTCTCCTTTTATCCCGGGTGCCGCCGTCTCCCTTTATCCCGGGTGTCACCGTCTCCCTTTATCCCGGTCTCCCTTTATCCCGGGTGTCACCGTCTCCTTTTATCCCGGGTGTCACCGTCTCCCCTTATCCCGGGTGTCACCGTCTCCCTTTATCCCGGGTGTCGCCGTCTCCCTTTATCCCGGGTGTCGCCGTCTCCCTTTATCCCGGGTGTCGCCGTCTCCCTTTATCCCGGGTGTCGCCGTCTCCCTTTATCCCGGGTGTCGCCGTCTCCCTTTATCCCGCCGTCTCCCTTTATCCCGGGTGTCACGTCTCCCTTTATCCCGCCGTCTCCCTTTATCCCGGGTGTCGCCGTCTCCCTTTATCCCGGGTGTCGCCGTCTCCTTTTATCCCGGGTGCCGCCGTCTCCCTTTATCCCGGGTGTCGCCGTGTCCCTTTATCCCGGGTGCCGCCGTCTCCCCTTATCCCGGGTGTCGCCGTCTCCCTTTATCCCAGGTGTCGTCGTGTCCCTTTATCCCGGGTGCCGCCGTCTCCCCTTATCCCTGGTGTCGCCGTCTCCCCTTATCCCGGGTGTCGCCGTCTCCCTTTATCCCGGGTGCCGCCGTCTCCCCTTATCCCGGGTGTCGCCGTCTCCCCTTATCCCGGGTGCCGCCGTCTCCCTTTATCCCGGGTGTCACCGTCTCCCTTTATCCCGGTCTCCCCTTATCCCGGGTGTCACCGTCTCCCTTTATCCCGGTCTCCCTTTATCCCGGGTGTCACCGTCTCCATTTATCCCGGGTGTCACCGTCTCCCCTTATCCCGGGTGTCGCCGTCTCCCTTTATCCCGGGTGTCACCGTCTCCCCTTATCCCGGGTGCCACCGTCTCCCTTTATCCCGCCGTCTCCCTTTATCCCGGGTGTCACCGTCTCCCTTTATCCCGGGTGTCACCGTCTCCCTTTATCCCGGGTGTCGCCGTTTCCCTTTATCCCGGGTGTCACCGTCTCCCTTTATCCCGGGTGTCACCGTCTCCCTTTATCCCGGGTGTCACCGTCTCCCTTTATCCCGGGTGCCACCGTCTCCCTTTATCCCGGGTGTCACCGTCTCCCTTTATCCCGGGTGTCACCGTCTCCCTTTATCCCGGGTGCCACCGTCTCCCTTTATCCCGCCGTCTCCCTTTATCCCGGGTGCCACCGTCTCCCTTTATCCCGCCGTCTCCCTTTATCCCGGGTGCCACCGTCTCCCTTTATCCCGCCGTCTCCCTTTATCCCGGGTGTCGCCGTCTCCCTTTATCCCGGGTGCCACGTTTCCCTTTATCCCGGGTGTCGCCGTCTCCCTTTATCCCGGGTGCCGCCGTCTCCCTTTATCCCGGGTGCCGCCGTCTCCCTTTATCCCGGGTGTCGCCGTCTCCCTTTATCCCGGGTGTCGCCGTCTCCCTTTATCCCGGGTGCCGCCGTCTCCCTTTATCCCGGGTGTCGCCGTCTCCCTTTATCCCGGGTGTCGCCGTCTCCCTTTATCCCGGGTGTCGCCGTCTCCCTTTATCCCGGGTGTCACGTCTCCCTTTATCCCGGGTGCCACGTCTCCCTTTATCCCGGGTGTCGCCGTCTCCCTTTATCCCGGGTGTCGCCGTCTCCCTTTATCCCGGGTGCCGCCGTCTCCCCTTATCCCGGGTGTCGCCGTCTCCCTTTATCCCGGGTGTCGCCGTCTCCCTTTATCCCGGGTGTCGCCGTCTCCTTTTATCCCGGGTGCCGCCGTCTCCCCTTATCCCGGGTGTCGCCGTCTCCCTTTATCCCGGGTGTCGCCGTGTCCCTTTATCCCGGGTGTCGCCGTCTCCCTTTATCCCGGGTGTCGCCGTCTCCCTTTATCCCGGGTGTCGCCGTCTCCCTTTATCCCGGGTGTCGCCGTCTCCCTTTATCCCGGGTGTCGCCGTCTCCCTTTATCTCGGGTGCCGCCGTCTCCCTTTATCCCGGGTGCCGCCGTCTCCCTTTATCCCGGGTGCCGCCGTCTCCCTTTATCCCGGGTGTCGCCGTCTCCCTTTATCCCGGGTGCCGCCGTCTCCCTTTATCCCGGGTGCCGCCGTCTCCCTTTATCCCGAGTGTCGCCGTGTCCCTTTATCCCGGGTGTCGCCGTCTCCCTTTATCCCAGGTGTCGCCGTCTCCCCTTATCCCGGGTGTCACCGTCTCCCTTTATCCCGGGTGTCGCCGTCTCCCTTTATCCCGGTCTCCCTTTATCCCGGGTGTCACCGTCTCCATTTATCCCGGGTGTCACCGTCTCCCCTTATCCCGGGTGTCACCGTCTCCCTTTATCCCGGGTGCCACCGTCTCCCTTTATCCCAGGTGTCACCGTCTCCCTTTATCCCGGGTGCCGCCGTCTCCCTTTATCCCGGGTGTCGCCGTCTCCCTTTATCCCGCCGTCTCCCTTTATCCCGGGTGTCGCCGTTTCCCTTTATCCCGGGTGTCACCGTCTCCCTTTATCCCGGGTGTCACCGTCTCCCTTTATCCCGGGTGTCGCCGTCTCCCTTTATCCCGCCGTCTCCCTTTATCCCGGGTGTCGCCGTTTCCCTTTATCCCGGGTGTCACCGTCTCCCTTTATCCCGGGTGTCGCCGTCTCCCTTTATCCCGGGTGTCACCGTCTCCCTTTATCCCGCCGTCTCCCTTTATCCCGGGTGTCACCGTCTCCCTTTATCCCGGGTGTCACCGTCTCCCTTTATCCCGCCGTCTCCCTTTATCCCGGGTGTCACCGTCTCCCTTTATCCCGGGTGCCACCGTCTCCCTTTATCCCGGGTGTCACCGTCTCCCTTTATCCCGGGTGTCACCGTCTCCCTTTATCCCGGGTGCCACCGTCTCCCTTTATCCCGCCGTCTCCCTTTATCCCGGGTGCCACCGTCTCCCTTTATCCCGCCGTCTCCCTTTATCCCGGGTGCCACGTTTCCCTTTATCCCGGGTGTCGCCGTCTCCCTTTATCCCGGGTGCCACCGTCTCCCTTTATCCCGGGTGTCACCGTCTCCCTTTATCCCGGGTGTCACCGTCTCCCTTTATCCCGGGTGTCACCGTCTCCCTTTATCCCGGGTGTCACCGTCTCACTTTATCCCGGGTGCCGCCGTCTCCCTTTATCCCGCCGTCTCCCTTTATCCCGGGTGCCGCCGTCTCCCTTTATCCCGCCGTCTCCCTTTATCCCGGGTGTCACCGTCTCACTTTATCCCGGGTGCCGCCGTCTCCCTTTATCCCGCCGTCTCCCTTTATCCCGGGTGTCGCCGTCTCCCTTTATCCCGGGTGTCGCCGTCTCCCTTTATCCCGGGTGTCGCCGTCTCCCTTTATCACGGGCGTCACCGTCTCCCTTTATCCCGGGCGTCGCCGTCTCCTTTTATCCCGGGTGTCACCGTCTCCCTTTATCCCGGGCGTCGCCGTCTCCTTTTATCCCGGGCGTCACCGTCTCCCTTTATCCCGGGTGTCGCCGTCTCCCTTTATCCCGGGCGTCACCGTCTCCCTTTATCCCGGGTGTCGCCGTCTCCCTTTATCCCGGGCGTCGCCGTCTCCTTTTATCCCGGGTGTCGCCGTCTCACTTTATCCCGGGTGTCGCCGTCTCCCTTTATCCCGGGTGTCGCCGTCTCCCTTTATCCCGGGTGTCGCCGTCTCCCTTTATCCCGGGTGTCACCGTCTCCCTTTATCCCGGGTGCCGCCGTCTCCCTTTATCCCGCCGTCTCCCTTTATCCCGGGTGTCGCCGTCTCCCTTTATCCCGGGTGTCACCGTCTCACTTTATCCCGGGTGTCGCCGTCTCCCTTTATCCCGGGTGCCGCCGTCTCCCTTTATCCCGGGTGTCGCCGTCTCCCTTTATCCCGGGTGTCACCGTCTCACTTTATCCCGGGTGTCGCCGTCTCCCTTTATCCCGGGTGTCGCCGTCTCCCTTTATCCCGGGTGTCACCGTCTCCCTTTATCCCGGGTGCCGCCGTCTCCCTTTATCCCGCCGTCTCCCTTTATCCCGGGTGTCGCCGTCTCCCTTTATCCCGGGTGTCACCGTCTCACTTTATCCCGGGTGTCGCCGTCTCCCTTTATCCCGGGTGCCGCCGTCTCCCTTTATCCCGGGTGTCGCCGTCTCCCTTTATCCCGGGTGTCACCGTCTCACTTTATCCCGGGTGTCACCGTCTCACTTTATCCCGGGTGTCGCCGTCTCCCTTTATCCCGGGTGTCGCCGTCTCCCTTTATCCCGGGTGTCGCCGTCTCCCTTTATCCCGGGTGTCACCGTCTCACTTTATCCCGTGTGTCGCCGTCTCACTTTATCCCGGGTGTCGCCGTCTCCCTTTATCCCGGGTGTCGCCGTCTCCCTTTATCCCGGGTGTCGCCGTCTCCCTTTATCCCGGGTGTCGCCGTCTCCCTTTATCCCGGGTGTCGCCGTCTCCCTTTATCCCGGGTGTCGCCGTCTCCCTTTATCCCGGGTGTCGCCGTCTCCCTTTATCCCGGGCGTCGCCGTCTCCTTTTATCCCGGGTGTCGCCGCCTCCCTTTATCCCGGGTGTCACGTCTCACTTTATCCCGGGTGTCACCGTCTCACTTTATCCCGGGTGTCACCGTCTCACTTTATCCCGGGTGTCACCGTCTCACTTTATCCCGGGTGCCGCCGTCTCCCTTTATCCCGGGTGTCGCCGTCTCCCTTTATCCCGGGTGTCGCCGTCTCCCTTTATCCCGGGTGCCGCCGTCTCCCTTTATCCCGGGTGCCGCCGTCTCCCTTTATCCCGGGTGTCGCCGTCTCCCTTTATCCCGGGTGTCGCCGTCTCCTTTTATCCCGGGTGCCGCCGTCTCCCCTTATCCCGGGTTTCGCCGTCTCCCTTTATCCCGGGTGTCGCCGTGTCCCTTTATCCCGGGTGTCGCCGTCTCCCTTTATCCCGGGTGTCGCCGTCTCCCTTTATCCCGGGTGTCGCCGTCTCCCTTTATCCGGGTGTCGCCGTCTCCCTTTATCCCGGGTGCCGCCGTCTCCCTTTATCCCGGGTGCCGCCGTCTCCCTTTATCCCGGGTGCCGCCGTCTCCCTTTATCCCGGGTGTCGCCGTCTCCCTTTATCCCGGGTGCCGCCGTCTCCCTTTATCCCGGGTGCCGCCGTCTCCCTTTATCCCGAGTGTCGCCGTGTCCCTTTATCCCGGGTGTCGCCGTCTCCCTTTATCCCGGGTGTCGCCGTCTCCCCTTATCCCGGGTGTCGCCGTCTCCCTTTATCCCGGGTGTCGCCGTCTCCCTTTATCCCGGTCTCCCTTTATCCCGGGTGTCACCGTCTCCATTTATCCCGGGTGTCACCGTCTCCCCTTATCCCGGGTGTCACCGTCTCCCTTTATCCCGGGTGCCACCGTCTCCCTTTATCCCAGGTGTCACCGTCTCCCTTTATCCCGGGTGCCGCCGTCTCCCTTTATCCCGGGTGTCGCCGTCTCCCTTTATCCCGCCGTCTCCCTTTATCCCGGGTGTCGCCGTTTCCCTTTATCCCGGGTGTCACCGTCTCCCTTTATCCCGGGTGTCACCGTCTCCCTTTATCCCGGGTGTCGCCGTCTCCCTTTATCCCGCCGTCTCCCTTTATCCCGGGTGTCGCCGTTTCCCTTTATCCCGGGTGTCACCGTCTCCCTTTATCCCGGGTGTCGCCGTCTCCCTTTATCCCGGGTGTCACCGTCTCCCTTTATCCCGCCGTCTCCCTTTATCCCGGGTGTCACCGTCTCCCTTTATCCCGGGTGTCACCGTCTCCCTTTATCCCGCCGTCTCCCTTTATCCCGGGTGTCACCGTCTCCCTTTATCCCGGGTGCCACCGTCTCCCTTTATCCCGGGTGTCACCGTCTCCCTTTATCCCGGGTGTCACCGTCTCCCTTTATCCCGGGTGCCACCGTCTCCCTTTATCCCGCCGTCTCCCTTTATCCCGGGTGCCACCGTCTCCCTTTATCCCGCCGTCTCCCTTTATCCCGGGTGCCACGTTTCCCTTTATCCCGGGTGTCGCCGTCTCCCTTTATCCCGGGTGCCACCGTCTCCCTTTATCCCGGGTGTCACCGTCTCCCTTTATCCCGGGTGTCACCGTCTCCCTTTATCCCGGGTGTCACCGTCTCCCTTTATCCCGGGTGTCACCGTCTCACTTTATCCCGGGTGCCGCCGTCTCCCTTTATCCCGCCGTCTCCCTTTATCCCGGGTGCCGCCGTCTCCCTTTATCCCGCCGTCTCCCTTTATCCCGGGTGTCACCGTCTCACTTTATTCCGGGTGCCGCCGTCTCCCTTTATCCCGCCGTCTCCCTTTATCCCGGGTGCCGCCGTCTCCCTTTATCCCGCCGTCTCCCTTTATCCCGGGTGTCACCGTCTCACTTTATCCCGGGTGCCGCCGTCTCCCTTTATCCCGCCGTCTCCCTTTATCCCGGGTGTCGCCGTCTCCCTTTATCCCGGGTGTCGCCGTCTCCCTTTATCCCGGGTGTCGCCGTCTCCCTTTATCACGGGTGTCACCGTCTCCCTTTATCCCGGGCGTCGCCGTCTCCTTTTATCCCGGGTGTCACCGTCTCCCTTTATCCGGGCGTCGCCGTCTCCTTTTATCCCGGGCGTCACCGTCTCCCTTTATCCCGGGTGTCGCCGTCTCCCTTTATCCCGGGCGTCACCGTCTCCCTTTATCCCGGGTGTCGCCGTCTCCCTTTATCCCGGGCGTCGCCGTCTCCTTTTATCCCGGGTGTCGCCGTCTCACTTTATCCCGGGTGTCGCCGTCTCCCTTTATCCCGGGTGTCGCCGCCTCCCTTTATCCCGGTGTCGCCGTCTCACTTTATCCCGGGTGCCGCCGTCTCCCTTTATCCCGGGTGCCGCCGTCTCCCTTTATCCCGCCGTCTCCCTTTATCCCGGGTGTCGCCGTCTCCCTTTATCCCGGGTGTCACCGTCTCACTTTATCCCGGGTGTCGCCGTCTCCCTTTATCCCGGGTGCCGCCGTCTCCCTTTATCCCGCCGTCTCCCTTTATCCCGGGTGTCGCCGTCTCCCTTTATCCCGGGTGTCACCGTCTCACTTTATCCCGGGTGTCGCCGTCTCCCTTTATCCCGGGTGCCGCCGTCTCCCTTTATCCCGCCGTCTCCCTTTATCCCGGGTGTCACGTCTCCCTTTATCCCGGGTGTCGCCGTCTCCCTTTATCCCGGGTGCCACGTCTCCCTTTATCCCGGGTGCCGCCGTCTCCCTTTATCCCGGGTGTCGCCGTCTCCCTTTATCCCGGGTGTCGCCGTCTCCCTTTATCCCGGGTGCCGCCGTCTCCCTTTATCCCGGGTGTCTCCGTCTCACTTTATCCCGGGTGCCGCCGTCTCCCCTTATCCCGGGTGTCACCGTCTCCCTTTATCCCGGGTGTCGCCGTCTCCCTTTATCCCGGGTGTCGCCGTCTCCCTTTATCCCGGGTGTCGCCGTCTCCCTTTATCCCGGGTGTCGCCGTCTCCCTTTATCCCGGGTGTCGCCGTCTCCCTTTATCCCGGGTGTCGCCGTCTCCCTTTATCCCGGGTGTCGCCGTCTCCCTTTATCCCGGGTGCCGCCGTCTCCCTTTATCCCGGGTGTCGCCGTCTCCTTTTATCCCGGGTGTCGCCGTCTCCCTTTATCCCGGGTGTCGCCGTCTCCCTTTATCCCGGGTGCCGCCGTCTCCCTTTATCCCGGGTGTCGCCGTCTCCCTTTATCCCGGGTGTCACCGTCTCCCTTTATCCCGGGTGTCACGTCTCCCTTTATCCCGGGTGTCACCGCCTCCCTTTATCCCGGGTGTCGCCGTCTCCCTTTATCCGGGTGTCACCGTCTCCTTTTATCCCGGGTGTCACTGTCTCCCTTTATCCCGGGTGTCACTGTCTCCCTTTATGCTGGGTGTCACTTTGTCCTGGGTGTCAA
>NC_134487.1:9641337-9756337 GCF_040206685.1 Ascaphus truei
AGGAGGGGGGGGAGGGGCCTGTAACAAGGGGTCAGCAGCCAGAGCCGTCCTGTACCTGGCACAAGCTGAGCACAGGAGGGGGGAGGGGCCTGTAACAAGGGGTCAGCGGCCAGAGCCGTCCTGTACCTGGCACAAGGTGAGCACAGGAGGGGGGGGAGGGGCCTATAACAAGGGGTCAGCGGCCAGAGCCATCCTGTACCTGGCACAAGGTGAGCACAGGAGGGGGGAGGGGCCTGTAACAAGGGGTCAGCGGCCAGAGTCGTCCTGTACCTGGCACAAGGTGAGCACAGGAGGGGGGAGGGGCCTGTAACAAGGGGTCAGCGGCCAGAGTCGTCCTGTACCTGGCACAAGGTGAGCACAGGAGGGGGGGAGGGGCCTGTAACAAGGGGTCAGCAGCCAGAGCCGTCCTGTACCTGGCACAAGGTGAGCACAGGAGGGGGGAGGGGCCTGTAACAAGGGGTCAGCGGCCAGAGCCGTCCTGTACCTGGCACAAGGTGAGCACAGGAGGGGGGGAGGGGCCTATAACAAGGGGTCAGCGGCCAGAGCCATCCTGTACCTGGCACAAGGTGAGCACAGGAGGGGGAGGGGCCTGTAACAAGGGGTCAGCGGCCAGAGTCGTCCTGTACCTGGCACAAGGTGAGCACAGGAGGGGGGAGGGGCCTGTAACAAGGGGTCAGCGGCCAGAGTCGTCCTGTACCTGGCACAAGGTGAGCACAGATGGGGGGAAGGGGTCAGCGGCCAGAGCCATCCTGTACCTGGCACAAGGTGAGCACAGGAGGGGGGAGGGGCCTGTAACAAGGGGTCAGCGGCCAGAGCCGTCCTGTACCTGGCACAAGGTGAGCACAGGAGGGGGGGAGGGGCCTGTAACAAGGGGTCAGCGGCCAGAGCCGTCCTGTACCTGGCACAAGGTGAGCACAGGAGGGGGAGCCTGTAACAAGGGGTCAGCGGCCAGAGCTGTCCTGTACCTGGCACAAGGTGAGATGGGGGAGGGGCCTGTAACAAGGGGTCAGCAGCCAGAGCCGTCCTGTACCTGGCACAAGGTGAGCACAGGAGGGGGGGGGGGAGCCTGTAACAAGGGGTCAGCGGCCAGAGCCGTCCTGTACCTGGCACAAGGTGAGCACAGGAGGGGGGAGGGGCCTGTAACAAGGGGTCAGCGGCCAGAGCCGTCCTGTACCTGGCACAAGGTGAGATGGGGGGAGGGGCCTGTAACAAGGGGTCAGCAGCCAGAGCCGTCCTGTACCTGGCACAAGGTGAGCACAGGAGGGGGGGGGGGGAGCCTGTAACAAGGGGTCAGCGGCCAGAGCCGTCCTGTACCTGGCACAGGTGAGCACAGGAGGGGGGGGAGGGGTCTATAACAAGGGGTCAGCGGCCAGAGCCGTCCTGTACCTGGCACAAGGTGAGCACAGGAGGGGGGAGGGGCCTGTAACAAGGGGTCAGCGGCCAGAGCCGTCCTGTACCTGGCACAAGGTGAGCACAGGAGGGGGGAGGGGCCTGTAACAAGGGGTCCGCGGCCAGATCATCCTGTACCTGGCACAAGGTGAGCACAGGAGGGGGGGGGGGGGAGCCTGTAACAAGGGGTCAGCGGCCAGAGCCGTCCTGTACCTGGCACAAGGTGAGCACAGGAGGGGGGGGGGAGCCTGTAACAAGGGGTCAGCGGCCAGAGCCGTCCTGTACCTGGCACAAGGTGAGCACAGAGGGGGGGAGGAGCCTGTAACAAGGGGTCAGCGGCCAGAGCCGTCCTGTACCTGGCACAAGGTGAGCACAGGAGGGGGGAGGGGCCTGTAACAAGGGGTCAGCGGCCAGAGCCGTCCTGTACCTGGCACAAGGTGAGCACAGGAGGGGGGGGGGGGAGCCTGTAACAAGGGGTCAGCGGCCAGAGCCGTCCTGTACCTGGCACAAGGTGAGCACAGGAGGGGGGGGGGAGCCTGTAACAAGGGGTCAGCGGCCAGAGCCGTCCTGTACCTGGCACAAGGTGAGCACAGAGGGGGGGAGGAGCCTGTAACAAGGGGTCAGCGGCCAGAGCCGTCCTGTACCTGGCACAAGGTGAGCACAGGAGGGGGGGGAGGGGCCTAAAACAAGGGGTCAGCGGCCAGAGCCGTCCTGTACCTGGCACAAGGTGAGCACAGGAGGGGGGGAGGGGCCTGTAACAAGGGGTCAGCGGCCAGAGCCGTCCTGTACCTGGCACAAGGTGAGCACAGGAGGGGGGAGGGGCCTGTAACAAGGGGTCCGCGGCCAGAGCCATCCTGTACCTGGCACAAGGTGAGCACAGGAGGGGGGGGGGGAGCCTGTAACAAGGGGTCAGCGGCCAGAGCCGTCCTGTACCTGGCACAAGGTGAGCACAGGAGGGGGGGGAGGAGCCTGTAACAAGGGGTCAGCGGCCAGAGCCGTCCTGTACCTGGCACAAGGTGAGCACAGGAGGGGGGGGAGGGGCCTATAACAAGGGGTCAGCGTCCAGAGCCGTCCTGTACCTGGCACAAGGTGAGCACAGGAGGGGGGGAGGGGCCTGTAACAAGGGGTCAGCGGCCAGAGCCGTCCTGTACCTGGCACAAGGTGAGCATAGGAGGGGGGAGGGGCCTGTAACAAGGGGTCAGCGGCCAGAGCCGTCCTGTACCTGGCACAAGGTGAGCACAGGAGGGGGGAGGGGCCTTTAACAAGGGGTCAGCGGCCAGAGCCGTCCTGTACCTGGCACAAGGTGAGCACAGGAGGAGGGGGAGGGGCCTGTAACAAGGGGTCAGCGGCCAGAGCCGTCCTGTACCTGGCACAAGGTGAGCACAGGAAGGAGGAGGGGCCTGTAACAAGGGGTCAGCGGCCAGAGCCGTCCTGTACCTGGCCCAAGGTGAGCATAGGAGGGGGGAGGGGCCTGTAACAAGGGGTCAGCGGCCAGAGCCATCCTGTACCTGGCACAAGGTGAGCACAGGAGGGGGGGGGAGAGCCTGTAACAAGGGGTCAGCAGCCAGAGCCGTCCTGTACCTGGCACAAGCTGAGCACAGGAGGGGGGAGGGGCCTGTAACAAGGGGTCAGCGGCCAGAGCCGTCCTGTACCTGGCACAAGGTGAGCACAGGAGGGGGGGGAGGGGCCTATAACAAGGGGTCAGCGGCCAGAGCCATCCTGTACCTGGCACAAGGTGAGCACAGGAGGGGGGAGGGGCCTGTAACAAGGGGTCAGCGGCCAGAGTCGTCCTGTACCTGGCACAAGGTGAGCACAGGAGGGGGGAGGGGCCTGTAACAAGGGGTCAGCGGCCAGAGTCGTCCTGTACCTGGCACAAGGTGAGCACAGGAGGGGGGGGAGGGGCCTGTAACAAGGGGTCAGCAGCCAGAGCCGTCCTGTACCTGGCACAAGGTGAGCACAGGAGGGGGGAGGGGCCTGTAACAAGGGGTCAGCGGCCAGAGCCGTCCTGTACCTGGCACAAGGTGAGCACAGGAGGGGGGGGGGGGGCCTATAACAAGGGGTCAGCGGCCAGAGCCATCCTGTACTGGCACAAGGTGAGCACAGGAGGGGGGAGGGGCCTGTAACAAGGGGTCAGCGGCCAGAGTCGTCCTGTACCTGGCACAAGGTGAGCACAGGAGGGGGGAGGGGCCTGTAACAAGGGGTCAGCGGCCAGAGTCGTCCTGTACCTGGCACAAGGTGAGCACAGATGGGGGGAAGGGGTCAGCGGCCAGAGCCATCCTGTACCTGGCACAAGGTGAGCACAGGAGGGGGGGAGGGGCCTGTAACAAGGGGTCAGCGGCCAGAGCCGTCCTGTACCTGGCACAAGGTGAGCACAGGAGGGGGGGAGGGGCCTGTAACAAGGGGTCAGCGGCCAGAGCCGTCCTGTACCTGGCACAAGGTGAGCACAGGAGGGGGGAGCCTGTAACAAGGGGTCAGCGGCCAGAGCCGTCCTGTACCTGGCACAAGGTGAGATGGGGGGAGGGGCCTGTAACAAGGGGTCAGCAGCCAGAGCCGTCCTGTACCTGGCACAAGGTGAGCACAGGAGGGTGGGGGGGGAGCCTGTAACAAGGGGTCAGCGGCCAGAGCCGTCCTGTACCTGGCACAAGGTGAGCACAGGAGGGGGGAGGGGCCTGTAACAAGGGGTCAGCGGCCAGAGCCGTCCTGTACCTGGCACAAGGTGAGATGGGGGGAGGGGCCTGTAACAAGGGGTCAGCAGCCAGAGCCGTCCTGTACCTGGCACAAGGTGAGCACAGGAGGGGGGGGGGGAGCCTGTAACAAGGGGTCAGCGGCCAGAGCCGTCCTGTACCTGGCACAAGGTGAGCACAGGAGGGGGGGAGGGGTCTATAACAAGGGGTCAGCGGCCAGAGCCGTCCTGTACCTGGCACAAGGTGAGCACAGGAGGGGGGAGGGGCCTGTAACAAGGGGTCAGCGGCCAGAGCCGTCCTGTACCTGGCACAAGGTGAGCACAGGAGGGGGGAGGGGCCTGTAACAAGGGGTCCGCGGCCAGATCCATCCTGTACCTGGCACAAGGTGAGCACAGGAGGGGGGGGGAGCCTGTAACAAGGGGTCAGCGGCCAGAGCCGTCCTGTACCTGGCACAAGGTGAGCACAGAGGGGGGGAGGAGCCTGTAACAAGGGGTCAGCGGCCAGAGCCGTCCTGTACCTGGCACAAGGTGAGCACAGGAGGGGGGGGAGGGGCCTATAACAAGGGGTCAGCGGCCAGAGCCGTCCTGTACCTGGCACAAGGTGAGCACAGGAGGGGGGGAGGGGCCTGTAACAAGGGGTCAGCGGCCAGAGCCGTCCTGTACCTGGCACAAGGTGAGCACAGGAGGGGGGAGGGGCCTGTAACAAGGGGTCCGCGGCCAGAGCCGTCCTGTACCTGGCACAAGGTGAGCACAGGAGGGGGGGGGGGGGGAGCCTGTAACAAGGGGTCAGCGGCCAGAGCCGTCCTGTACCTGGCACAAGGTGAGCACAGGAGGGGGGGGAGGAGCCTGTAACAAGGGGTCAGCGGCCAGAGCCGTCCTGTACCTGGCACAAGGTGAGCACAGGAGGGGGGGGAGGGGCCTATAACAAGGGGTCAGCGTCCAGAGCCGTCCTGTACCTGGCACAAGGTGAGCACAGGAGGGGGGGAGGGGCCTGTAACAAGGGTCAGCAGCCAGAGCCGTCCTGTACCTGGCACAAGGTGAGCACAGGAGGGGGGGGGGGAGCCTGTAACAAGGGGTCAGCGGCCAGAGCCGTCCTGTACCTGGCACAAGGTGAGCACAGGAGGGGGGGGAGGGGTCTATAACAAGGGGTCAGCGGCCAGAGCCGTCCTGTACCTGGCACAAGGTGAGCACAGGAGGGGGGAGGGGCCTGTAACAAGGGGTCAGCGGCCAGAGCCGTCCTGTACCTGGCACAAGGTGAGCACAGGAGGGGGGAGGGGCCTGTAACAAGGGGTCCGCGGCCAGATCCATCCTGTACCTGGCACAAGGTGAGCACAGGAGGGGGGGGGGGAGCCTGTAACAAGGGGTCAGCGGCCAGAGCCGTCCTGTACCTGGCACAAGGTGAGCACAGGAGGGGGGGGGGAGCCTGTAACAAGGGGTCAGCGGCCAGAGCCGTCCTGTACCTGGCACAAGGTGAGCACAGAGGGGGGGAGGAGCCTGTAACAAGGGGTCAGCGGCCAGAGCCGTCCTGTACCTGGCACAAGGTGAGCACAGGAGGGGGGAGGGGCCTGTAACAAGGGGTCAGCGGCCAGAGCCGTCCTGTACCTGGCACAAGGTGAGCACAGGAGGGGGGGGGGGAGCCTGTAACAAGGGGTCAGCGGCCAGAGCCGTCCTGTACCTGGCACAAGGTGAGCACAGGAGGGGGGGGGGAGCCTGTAACAAGGGGTCAGCGGCCAGAGCCGTCCTGTACCTGGCACAAGGTGAGCACAGAGGGGGGGAGGAGCCTGTAACAAGGGGTCAGCGGCCAGAGCCGTCCTGTACCTGGCACAAGGTGAGCACAGGAGGGGGGGGAGGGGCCTATAACAAGGGGTCAGCGGCCAGAGCCGTCCTGTACCTGGCACAAGGTGAGCACAGGAGGGGGGGAGGGGCCTGTAACAAGGGGTCAGCGGCCAGAGCCGTCCTGTACCTGGCACAAGGTGAGCACAGGAGGGGGGAGGGGCCTGTAACAAGGGGTCCGCGGCCAGAGCCATCCTGTACCTGGCACAAGGTGAGCACAGGAGGGGGGGGGGGAGCCTGTAACAAGGGGTCAGCGGCCAGAGCCGTCCTGTACCTGGCACAAGGTGAGCACAGGAGGGGGGGGAGGAGCCTGTAACAAGGGGTCAGCGGCCAGAGCCGTCCTGTACCTGGCACAAGGTGAGCACAGGAGGGGGGGGAGGGGCCTATAACAAGGGGTCAGCGTCCAGAGCCGTCCTGTACCTGGCACAAGGTGAGCACAGGAGGGGGGGAGGGGCCTGTAACAAGGGGTCAGCGGCCAGAGCCGTCCTGTACCTGGCACAAGGTGAGCATAGGAGGGGGGAGGGGCCTGTAACAAGGGGTCAGCGGCCAGAGCCGTCCTGTACCTGGCACAAGGTGAGCACAGGAGGGGGGAGGGGCCTTTAACAAGGGGTCAGCGGCCAGAGCCGTCCTGTACCTGGCACAAGGTGAGCACAGGAGGAGGGGGAGGGGCCTGTAACAAGGGGTCAGCGGCCAGAGCCGTCCTGTACCTGGCACAAGGTGAGCACAGGAAGGAGGAGGGGCCTGTAACAAGGGGTCAGCGGCCAGAGCCGTCCTGTACCTGGCCCAAGGTGAGCATAGGAGGGGGGAGGGGCCTGTAACAAGGGGTCAGCGGCCAGAGCCATCCTGTACCTGGCACAAGGTGAGCACAGGAGGGGGGGGGAGAGCCTGTAACAAGGGGTCAGCAGCCAGAGCCGTCCTGTACCTGGCACAAGCTGAGCACAGGAGGGGGGAGGGGCCTGTAACAAGGGGTCAGCGGCCAGAGCCGTCCTGTACCTGGCACAAGGTGAGCACAGGAGGGGGGGGAGGGGCCTATAACAAGGGGTCAGCGGCCAGAGCCATCCTGTACCTGGCACAAGGTGAGCACAGGAGGGGGGAGGGGCCTGTAACAAGGGGTCAGCGGCCAGAGTCGTCCTGTACCTGGCACAAGGTGAGCACAGGAGGGGGGAGGGCCTGTAACAAGGGGTCAGCGGCCAGAGTCGTCCTGTACCTGGCACAAGGTGAGCACAGGAGGGGGGGAGGGGCCTGTAACAAGGGGTCAGCAGCCAGAGCCGTCCTGTACCTGGCACAAGGTGAGCACAGGAGGGGGGAGGGGCCTGTAACAAGGGGTCAGCGGCCAGAGCCGTCCTGTACCTGGCACAAGGTGAGCACAGGAGGGGGGGGGGGCCTATAACAAGGGGTCAGCGGCCAGAGTCGTCCTGTACCTGGCACAAGGTGAGCACAGGAGGGGGGAGGGGCCTGTAACAAGGGGTCAGCGGCCAGAGTCGTCCTGTACCTGGCACAAGGTGAGCACAGGAGGGGGGAGGGGCCTGTAACAAGGGGTCAGCGGCCAGAGTCGTCCTGTACCTGGCACAAGGTGAGCACAGATGGGGGGAAGGGGTCAGCGGCCAGAGCCATCCTGTACCTGGCACAAGGTGAGCACAGGAGGGGGGGAGGGGCCTGTAACAAGGGGTCAGCGGCCAGAGCCGTCCTGTACCTGGCACAAGGTGAGCACAGGAGGGGGGGAGGGGCCTGTAACAAGGGGTCAGCGGCCAGAGCCGTCCTGTACCTGGCACAAGGTGAGCACAGGAGGGGGGAGCCTGTAACAAGGGGTCAGCGGCCAGAGCCGTCCTGTACCTGGCACAAGGTGAGATGGGGGGAGGGGCCTGTAACAAGGGGTCAGCAGCCAGAGCCGTCCTGTACCTGGCACAAGGTGAGCACAGGAGGGGGGGGGGGAGCCTGTAACAAGGGGTCAGCGGCCAGAGCCGTCCTGTACCTGGCACAAGGTGAGCACAGGAGGGGGGAGGGGCCTGTAACAAGGGGTCAGCGGCCAGAGCCGTCCTGTACCTGGCACAAGGTGAGATGGGGGGAGGGGCCTGTAACAAGGGGTCAGCAGCCAGAGCCGTCCTGTACCTGGCACAAGGTGAGCACAGGAGGGGGGGGGGGGAGCCTGTAACAAGGGGTCAGCGGCCAGAGCCGTCCTGTACCTGGCACAAGGTGAGCACAGGAGGGGGGGGAGGGGTCTATAACAAGGGGTCAGCGGCCAGAGCCGTCCTGTACCTGGCACAAGGTGAGCACAGGAGGGGGAGGGGCCTGTAACAAGGGGTCAGCGGCCAGAGCCGTCCTGTACCTGGCACAAGGTGAGCACAGGAGGGGGGGAGGGGCCTGTAACAAGGGGTCAGCAGCCAGAGCCGTCCTGTACCTGGCACAAGGTGAGCACAGGAGGGGGGGGGGAGCCTGTAACAAGGGGTCAGCGGCCAGAGCCGTCCTGTACCTGGCACAAGGTGAGCACAGGAGGGGGGAGGGGCCTGTAACAAGGGGTCCGCGGCCAGATCCATCCTGTACCTGGCACAAGGTGAGCACAGGAGGGGGGGGGGAGCCTGTAACAAGGGGTCAGCGGCCAGAGCCGTCCTGTACCTGGCACAAGGTGAGCACAGAGGGGGGGAGGAGCCTGTAACAAGGGGTCAGCGGCCAGAGCCGTCCTGTACCTGGCACAAGGTGAGCACAGGAGGGGGGGGAGGGGCCTATAACAAGGGGTCAGCGGCCAGAGCCGTCCTGTACCTGGCACAAGGTGAGCACAGGAGGGGGGGAGGGGCCTGTAACAAGGGGTCAGCGGCCAGAGCCGTCCTGTACCTGGCACAAGGTGAGCACAGGAGGGGGGAGGGGCCTGTAACAAGGGGTCCGCGGCCAGAGCCATCCTGTACCTGGCACAAGGTGAGCACAGGAGGGGGGGGGGGGAGCCTGTAACAAGGGGTCAGCGGCCAGAGCCGTCCTGTACCTGGCACAAGGTGAGCACAGGAGGGGGGGGAGGAGCCTGTAACAAGGGGTCAGCGGCCAGAGCCGTCCTGTACCTGGCACAAGGTGAGCACAGGAGGGGGGGGGAGGGGCCTATAACAAGGGGTCAGCGTCCAGAGCCGTCCTGTACCTGGCACAAGGTGAGCACAGGAGGGGGGGAGGGGCCTGTAACAAGGGGTCAGCGGCCAGAGCCGTCCTGTACCTGGCACAAGGTGAGCACAGGAGGGGGGAGGGGCCTGTAACAAGGGGTCAGCGGCCAGAGCCGTCCTGTACCTGGCACAAGGTGAGCACAGGAGGGGGGAGGGGCCTTTAACAAGGGTCAGCGGCCAGAGCCGTCCTGTACCTGGCACAAGGTGAGCACAGGAGGAGGGGAGGGGCCTGTAACAAGGGGTCAGCGGCCAGAGCCGTCCTGTACCTGGCACAAGGTGAGCACAGGAAGGAGGAGGGGCCTGTAACAAGGGGTCAGCGGCCAGAGCCGTCCTGTACCTGGCCCAAGGTGAGCATAGGAGGGGGGAGGGGCCTGTAACAAGGGGTCAGCGGCCAGAGCCATCCTGTACCTGGCACAAGGTGAGCACAGGAGGGGGGGGGAGAGCCTGTAACAAGGGGGAGGGACCCTTTTCCTCTGGAGCCAGTTCATGCCTTTGCAGTGGTGCCGATCGTGTTACCCTGGGCGGGAGGGGAATGGGAATGGGGGGTGCTTCCCTTCCATGCGGCTGTCAGCGAGGGGAAGGAGTCGGTGTAGGGGGGGGGGTGCTTCCCTACCTGCGGCAGTCAGCGAGGGAAGGAGTCGGTGTAGGGGAGGGGGGGGGGGTGCTTCCCTATTTGCGGCAGTCAGCGAGGGGAAGGAGTCGGTGTAGGGGAGGGGGGGGCTTCCCTACCTGCGGCAGTCAGCGAGGGGAAGGAGTCGGTATAGGGGAGGGGGGGGCTTCCCTACCTGCGGCAGTCAGCGAGGGGAAAGAGTCGGTATAGGGGAGGGGGGGGGCTTCCCTACCTGCGGCAGTCAGCGAGGGGAAGGAGTCGGTGTAGGGGAGGGGGGGGGCTTCCCTACCTGCGGCAGTCAGCGAGGGGAAAGAGTCGGTATAGGGGAGGGGGGGGGCTTCCCTACCTGCGGCAGTCAGCGAGGGGAAGGAGTAGGGGACTGACAGCCAAACACTTTGCATGTCTCCCCCAGGCGTGTTTGGGGAATGTGACAGCGAGGCGGACGCCGTGCGCTGGTCCCGGTATAACTGCTTCCTCCTGTACCAGACGGGGACCTTTGCCGCCTTCCTGGAGCTGCTCAACATGGAGATCGCGTAAGCCTTTGTGTGGCGCACGGCGTGGCGTTCTAGTATCCGGGTTACGCCGGGTGGTGATGCCGGTTTAACCCTTTCGCTGGCAGAGGGTCCAGCTATATATTGACTTATTACGTTAACCCCTTCAGTAGAGACATACAATGCCTTGTTGGGACTGATGCTAAGGAGCTAGAGTGCAGGGGCACGATGGCACATTTCATTGGTTCAATGCCCGGGGTTGGCACCAAAAACACCAGTAACAAGACAATGAACGGTCACTTTAACCCTTCCGGCGCCTTGCTGATGTACGAAGCACTGGCCTGTTCTTTAGGGGCAGATTGAGTTGACCGCTCGCACCGGAACGGACGTGTCGCTCCCGGCGTTCAGGTTCATGTAATCGTCCCTGGAGCGACCACATGACACGGAAATGGCAATAGGTCCGGTGACAGCGGTGCCGCCCGGTGACACAGCGGTGCCGCCCGGTGACACAGCGGTGCCGCCCGGTGACACAGCGGTGCCGCCCGGTGACACAGCGGTGCCGCCCGGTGACACAGCGGTGCCGCCCGGTGACACAGCGGTGCCGCCCGGTGACACAGCGGTGCCGCCCGGTGACACAGCGGTGCCGCCCGGTGACACAGCGGTGCGCCCGGTGACACAGCGGTGCCGCCCGGTGACACAGCGGTGCCGCCCGGCACTGTAACGGTTCAATAGTTTTTGGCACACATGTTGTTGTTTCCTTGGCAATCACACAATGCCCGGGGGGGGTTTTACAATCTTTACCTAATTAGCTTCGATGATCAGATCGTCCTCGAATCTGCAGGTAAATCGCTTTTTGTTTAGTTCTGTGTAAAACAAATAAAATGACCACTTGTGAGCCGTTCCTGTGTCTGACCCGGCCTCTTCCCCATTATCTCTTGGCAATCAATGCTTCCTCTGCAGCTAAGGATTCTGGGTAGTGACATGCTAATGAGCACAGTGTGTCACTTTTTGCTTCTCGTCCATTTTAACATGGACCCCTATAAGCTGCTGCCTGCTACATTACACAGCTTTTCAGCTGCTTGTAAAGTAATTTTGATACTCGTTACTCTCGGACAGAAGCAGAAGTATCTGATATGCAGTGGACATGAGAAAAAGCTGTTTATTGTTCACGGGCTACAAGAAATGAACGGGGGGGAGGGGGGATTTTGTGCCCCGGGGGGGGGGGGGGTATTTTGTGCCCCTTTGAATAGAGCGCTTTCACTGATCTCTCTGTGTCTGTGTGGATGAAGGAACAGCCAGGCCTGCAGCACAGCCCTGAGGAAGCCTGCTCTGTCCCTGGCAGACAGCACCGAGCTCAGGTAACGTCTGCTTGTCACTGGGAATTTGCAGCAGAAGACGGGTAGTGTCCCACGGTGTGTGTGTGTGTGTGTGTGTGTGTGTGTGTGTCCCACATCCGCCGTGAACACACACATCCACCGTCCCACCTCCACCCAGAACACACACACATCCACCGTCCCACCTCCACCCAGAACACACGCACACATCCACCGTCCCACCTCCACCCAGAACACACGCACACATCCACCGTCCCACCTCCGCCCTGAACACACACATCCACCGTCCCACCTCCACCCAGAACACACACACACATCCACCGTCCCACCTCCACCCAGAACACACGCACACATCCACCGTCCCACCTCCGCCCAGAACACACGCACACATCCACCGTCCCACCTCCACCCAGAACACACGCACACATCCACCGTCCCACCTCCGCCCAGAACACACGCACACATCCACCGTCCCACCTCCACCCAGAACACACGCACACATCCACCGTCCCACCTCCGCCCTGAACACACACATCCACCGTCCCACCTCCGCCAGAACACACACACACATCCACCGTCCCACCTCCACCCAGAACACACGCACACATCCACCGTCCCACCTCCGCCCAGAACACACGCACACATCCACCGTCCCACCTCCACCCAGAACACACACACATCCACCGTCCCACCTCCACACAGAACACACACACACATCCACCGTCCCACCTCCACTCAGAACACACACACACATCCACCGTCCCACCTCCACTCAGAACACACACACACATCCACCGTCCCACCTCCACTCAGAACACACACACACACACATCCACCGTCCCACCTCCACCCAGAACACACACACACATCCACAGTCCTACCTCCACCCAGAACACACACATCCACCGTCCCACCTCCACCCAGAACACACGCACACATCCACCGTCCCACCTCCACCCAGAACACACACACCATCACCGTCCCACCTCCACACAGAACACACACACATCCACCGTCCCACCTCCACCCAGAACACACGCACACATCCACCGTCCCACCTCCACACAGAACACACACACACATCCACCGTCCCACCTCCACCCAGAACACACACACATCCACAGTCCTACCTCCACCCAGAACACACACATCCACCGTCCCACCTCCATCCCAGAACACACGCACACATCCACCGTCCCACCTCCACCCAGAACACACGCACACATCCACAGTCCCACCTCCACACAGAACACACACACACATCCACCGTCCCACCTCCACCCAGAACACACACACACATCCACCGTCCCACCTCCGCCCAGAACACACACACACATCCACCGTCCCACCTCCACCCAGAACACACACACACATCCACCGTCCCACCTCCGCCCAGAACACACACACACATCCACCGTCCCACCTCCACCCAGAACACACGCACACATCCACAGTCCCACCTCCACACAGAACACACACACATCCACCGTCCCACCTCCACCCAGAACACACGCACACATCCACCGTCCCACCTCCACTCAGAACACACGCACACATCCACCGTCCCACCTCCACTCAGAACACACACACACATCCACCGTCCCACCTCCACCCAGAACACACACACACACACATCCACAGTCCTACCTCCACCCAGAACACACACATCCACCGTCCCACCTCCACCCAGAACACACGCACACATCCACCGTCCCACCTCCACCCAGAACACACGCACACATCCACAGTCCTACCTCCACCCAGAACACACACATCCACCGTCCCACCTCCACCCAGAACACACACACATCCACCGTCCCACCTCCAAACAGAACACACACACATCCACCGTCCCACCTCCACCCAGAACACACGCACACATCCACCGTCCCACCTCCACCCAGAACACACACATCCACCGTCCCACCTCCACCCAGAACACACACACACATCCACCGTCCCACCTCCACACAGAACACACACACACATCCACCGTCCCACATCCACCCAGAACACACACACATCCACCGTCCCACCTCCACCCAGAACACACACACACATCCACAGTCCCACCTCCACCCAGAACACACGCACACATCCACAGTCCTACCTCCACCCAGAACACACACATCCACCGTCCCACCTCCACCCAGAACACACGCACACATCCACCGTCCCACCTCCACTCAGAACACACACACACATCCACCGTCCCACCTCCACCCAGAACACACGCACACATCCACAGTCCTACCTCCACCCAGAACACACACATCCACCGTCCCACCTCCACCCAGAACACACGCACACATCCACCGTCCCACCTCCACCCAGAACACACGCACACATCCACAGTCCTACCTCCACCCAGAACACACACATCCACCGTCCCACCTCCACCCAGAACACACACACATCCACCGTCCCACCTCCACACAGAACACACACACATCCACACAGAACACACACACACATCCACCGTCCCACATCCACCCAGAACACACACACATCCACCGTCCCACCTCCACCCAGAACACACACACACATCCACAGTCCCATCTCCACCCAGAACACACACACACATCCACAGTCCCATCTCCACCCAGAACACACGCACACATCCACCGTCCCACCTCCACCCAGAACACACACACATCCACAGTCCCACCTCCACCCAGAACACACACACATCCACAGTCCCACCTCCACCCAGAACACACACATCCACCGTCCCACCTCCACCCAGAACACACACACATCCACCGTCCCACCTCCACACAGAACAAACGCACACATCCACAGTCCCACCTCCACCCAGAACACACACACACATCCACCGTCCCACCTCCACCCAGAACACACGCACACATCCACAGTCCCACCTCCACCCAGAACACGCACACACATCCACCGTCCCACCTCCACACAGAACACACACACACATCCACCGTCCCACATCCACCCAGAACACACACACATCCACCGTCCCACCTCCACCCAGAACACACACACACATCCACAGTCCCACCTCCACCCAGAACACACGCACACATCCACAGTCCTACCTCCACCCAGAACACACACATCCACCGTCCCACCTCCACCCAGAACACACGCACACATCCACCGTCCCACCTCCACTCAGAACACACACACACATCCACCGTCCCACCTCCACCCAGAACACACGCACACATCCACAGTCCTACCTCCACCCAGAACACACACATCCACCGTCCCACCTCCACCCAGAACACACGCACACATCCACCGTCCCACCTCCACCCAGAACACACGCACACATCCACCGTCCCACATCCACCCAAAACACACACACACATCCACCGTCCCACATCCACCCAGAACACACGCACACATCCACCGTCCCACCTCCAACCAGAACACACGCACACATCCGCCGTCCCACATCCACCCAGAACACACACATATCCACCGTCCCACCTCCACCCAGAACACACACACATCCACCGTCCCACCTCCACCCAGAACACACGCACACATCCACCGTCCCACCTCCACCCAGAACACACACACACATCCACCGTCCCACCTCCACCCAGAACACACGCACACATCCACAGTCCCACCTCCACACAGAACACACGCACACATCCACAGTCCCACCTCCACACAGAACACACACACATCCACAGTCCCACCTCCACCCAGAACACACGCACACATCCACCGTCCCACCTCCACTCAGAACACACACACACATCCACCGTCCCACCTCCACCCAGAACACACGCACACATCCACAGTCCTACCTCCACCCAGAACACACACATCCACCGTACCACCTCCACCCAGAACACACGCACACATCCACCGTCCCACCTCCACCCAGAACACACGCACACATCCACAGTCCTACCTCCACCCAGAACACACACATCCACCGTCCCACCTCCACCCAGAACACACACACATCCACCGTCCCACCTCCACACAGAACACACACACATCCACCGTCCCACCTCCACCCAGAACACACGCACACATCCACCGTCCCACCTCCACCCAGAACACACACATCCACCGTCCCACCTCCACCCAGAACACACACACACATCCACCGTCCCACCTCCACACAGAACACACACACACATCCACCGTCCCACATCCACCCAGAACACACACACATCCACCGTCCCACCTCCACCCAGAACACACACACACATCCACAGTCCCACCTCCACCCAGAACACACGCACACTTCCACCGTCCCACCTCCGCCCTGAACACACACATCCACCGTCCCACCTCCACCCAGAACACACGCACACATCCACCGTCCCACCTCCACCCAGAACACACGCACACATCCACCGTCCCACCTCCGCCCTGAACACACACATCCACCGTCCCACCTCCGCCCAGAACACACACACACATCCACCGTCCCACCTCCACCCAGAACACACGCACACATCCACAGTCCCACCTCCACCCAGAACACACACACACATCCACCGTCCCACCTCCACACAGAACACACACACACATCCACCGTCCCACATCCACCCAGAACACACACACATCCACCGTCCCACCTCCACCCAGAACACACACACACATCCACAGTCCCACCTCCACCCAGAACACACGCACACATCCACAGTCCTACCTCCACCCAGAACACACACATCCACCGTCCCACCTCCACCCAGAACACACGCACACATCCACCGTCCCACCTCCACTCAGAACACACACACACATCCACCGTCCCACCTCCACCCAGAACACACGCACACATCCACAGTCCTACCTCCACCCAGAACACACACATCCACCGTCCCACCTCCACCCAGAACACACGCACACATCCACCGTCCCACCTCCACCCAGAACACACGCACACATCCACAGTCCTACCTCCACCCAGAACACACACATCCACCGTCCCACCTCCACCCAGAACACACACACATCCACCGTCCCACCTCCACACAGAACACACACACATCCACCGTCCCACCTCCACACAGAACACACACACACATCCACCGTCCCACATCCACCCAGAACACACACACATCCACCGTCCCACCTCCACCCAGAACACACACACACATCCACAGTCCCATCTCCACCCAGAACACACACACACATCCACAGTCCCATCTCCACCCAGAACACACGCACACATCCACCGTCCCACCTCCACCCAGAACACACACACATCCACAGTCCCACCTCCACCCAGAACACACACACATCCACAGTCCCACCTCCACCCAGAACACACACATCCACCGTCCCACCTCCACCCAGAACACACACACATCCACCGTCCCACCTCCACACAGAACAAACGCACACATCCACAGTCCCACCTCCACCCAGAACACACGCACACATCCACCGTCCCACCTCCGCCCAGAACACACGCACACATCCACAGTCCCACCTCCACCCAGAACACACGCACACATCCACCGTCCCACCTCCGCCCAGAACACACACACATCCACCGTCCCACCTCCACCCAGAACACACACACACATCCACCGTCCCACCTCCGCCCAGAACACACGCACACATCCACAGTCCCACCTCCACCCAGAACACACGCACACATCCACCGTCCCACCTCCACCCAGAACACACACATCCACAGTCCCACCTCCGCCCAGAACACACACACACATCCACCGTCCCACCTCCACCCAGAACACACGCACACATCCACCGTCCCACATCCACCCAGAACACACGCACACATCCACCGTCCCACCTCCAACCAGAACACACGCACACATCCGCCGTCCCACATCCACCCAGAACACACACATATCCACCGTCCCACCTCCACCCAGAACACACACACATCCACCGTCCCACCTCCACCCAGAACACACGCACACATCCACCGTCCCACCTCCACCCAGAACACACACACACATCCACCGTCCCACCTCCACCCAGAACACACGCACACATCCACAGTCCCACCTCCACACAGAACACACGCACACATCCACAGTCCCACCTCCACACAGAACACACACACATCCACAGTCCCACCTCCACCCAGAACACACGCACACATCCACCGTCCCACCTCCACTCAGAACACACACACACATCCACCGTCCCACCTCCACCCAGAACACACGCACACATCCACAGTCCTACCTCCACCCAGAACACACACATCCACCGTACCACCTCCACCCAGAACACACGCACACATCCACCGTCCCACCTCCACCCAGAACACACGCACACATCCACAGTCCTACCTCCACCCAGAACACACACATCCACCGTCCCACCTCCACCCAGAACACACACACATCCACCGTCCCACCTCCACACAGAACACACACACATCCACCGTCCCACCTCCACCCAGAACACACGCACACATCCACCGTCCCACCTCCACCCAGAACACACACATCCACCGTCCCACCTCCACCCAGAACACACACACACATCCACCGTCCCACCTCCACACAGAACACACACACACATCCACCGTCCCACATCCACCCAGAACACACACACATCCACCGTCCCACCTCCACCCAGAACACACACACACATCCACAGTCCCACCTCCACCCAGAACACACGCACACATCCACCGTCCCACCTCCGCCCTGAACACACACATCCACCGTCCCACCTCCACCCAGAACACACGCACACATCCACCGTCCCACCTCCACCCAGAACACACGCACACATCCACCGTCCCACCTCCGCCCTGAACACACACATCCACCGTCCCACCTCCGCCCAGAACACACACACACATCCACCGTCCCACCTCCACCCAGAACACACGCACACATCCACCGTCCCACCTCCGCCCAGAACACACGCACACATCCACCGTCCCACCTCCACCCAGAACACACACACATCCACCGTCCCACCTCCACACAGAACACACACACACATCCACCGTCCCACCTCCACTCAGAACACACACACACATCCACCGTCCCACCTCCACTCAGAACACACACACACATCCACCGTCCCACCTCCACCCAGAACACACACACACATCCACAGTCCTACCTCCACCCAGAACACACACATCCACCGTCCCACCTCCACCCAGAACACACGCACACATCCACCGTCCCACCTCCACCCAGAACACACACACATCCACCGTCCCACCTCCACACAGAACACACACACATCCACCGTCCCACCTCCACCCAGAACACACGCACACATCCACCGTCCCACCTCCACACAGAACACACACACACATCCACCGTCCCTCCTCCACCCAGAACACACACACACATCCACAGTCCTACCTCCACCCAGAACACACACATCCACCGTCCCACCTCCATCCCAGAACACACGCACACATCCACCGTCCCACCTCCACCCAGAACACACGCACACATCCACAGTCCCACCTCCACACAGAACACACACACACATCCACCGTCCCACCTCCACCCAGAACACACGCACACATCCACAGTCCCACCTCCACACAGAACACACAAACACATCCACCGTCCCACCTCCACACAGAACACACACACATCCACCGTCCCACCTCCACCCAGAACACACGCACACATCCACCGTCCCACCTCCACACAGAACACACACACACATCCACCGTCCCACCTCCACCCAGAACACACACACACATCCACAGTCCTACCTCCACCCAGAACACACACATCCACCGTCCCACCTCCATCCCAGAACACACGCACACATCCACCGTCCCACCTCCACCCAGAACACACGCACACATCCACAGTCCCACCTCCACACAGAACACACACACACATCCACCGTCCCACCTCCACCCAGAACACACACACACATCCACCGTCCCACCTCCGCCCAGAACACACACACACATCCACCGTCCCACCTCCACCCAGAACACACACACACATCCACCGTCCCACCTCCGCCCAGAACACACACACACATCCACCGTCCCACCTCCACCCAGAACACACGCACACATCCACAGTCCCACCTCCACACAGAACACACACACATCCACCGTCCCACCTCCACCCAGAACACACGCACACATCCACCGTCCCACCTCCACTCAGAACACACACACACATCCACCGTCCCACCTCCACCCAGAACACACACACACACACACACACATCCACAGTCCTACCTCCACCCAGAACACACACATCCACCGTCCCACCTCCACCCAGAACACACGCACACATCCACCGTCCCACCTCCACCCAGAACACACGCACACATCCACAGTCCTACCTCCACCCAGAACACACACATCCACCGTCCCACCTCCACCCAGAACACACACACATCCACCGTCCCACCTCCACACAGAACACACACACATCCACCGTCCCACCTCCACCCAGAACACACGCACACATCCACCGTCCCACCTCCACCCAGAACACACACATCCACCGTCCCACCTCCACCCAGAACACACACACACATCCACCGTCCCACCTCCACACAGAACACACACACACATCCACCGTCCCACATCCACCCAGAACACACACACATCCACCGTCCCACCTCCACCCAGAACACACATCCACAGTCCCACCTCCACCCAGAACACACGCACACATCCACAGTCCTACCTCCACCCAGAACACACACATCCACCGTCCCACCTCCACCCAGAACACACGCACACATCCACCGTCCCACCTCCACTCAGAACACACACACACATCCACCGTCCCACCTCCACCCAGAACACACGCACACATCCACAGTCCTACCTCCACCCAGTACACACACATCCACCGTCCCACCTCCACCCAGAACACACGCACACATCCACCGTCCCACCTACACCCAGAACACACGCACACATCCACAGTCCTACCTCCACCCAGAACACACACATCCACCGTCCCACCTCCACCCAGAACACACACACATCCACCGTCCCACCTCCACACAGAACACACACACATCCACCGTCCCACTTCCACACAGAACACACACACACATCCACCGTCCCACATCCACCCAGAACACACACACATCCACCGTCCCACCTCCACCCAGAACACACACACACATCCACAGTCCCATCTCCACCCAGAACACACACACACATCCACAGTCCCATCTCCACCCAGAACACACGCACACATCCACCGTCCCACCTCCACCCAGAACACACACACATCCACAGTCCCACCTCCACCCAGAACACACACACATCCACAGTCCCACCTCCACCCAGAACACACACACATCCACAGTCCCACCTCCACCCAGAACACACACATCCACCGTCCCACCTCCACCCAGAACACACACACATCCACCGTCCCACCTCCACACAGAACACACGCACACATCCACAGTCCCACCTCCACCCAGAACACACGCACACATCCACCGTCCCACCTCCGCCCAGAACACACGCACACATCCACAGTCCCACCTCCACCCAGAACACACGCACACATCCACAGTCCCACCTCCGCCCAGAACACACGCACACATCCACCGTCCCACCTCCACCCAGAACACACACACACATCCACCGTCCCACCTCCGCCCAGAACACACGCACACATCCACAGTCCCACCTCCACCCAGAACACACGCACACATCCACCGTCCCACCTCCACCCAGAACACACACATCCACAGTCCCACCTCCGCCCAGAACACACACATCCACCGTCCCACCTCCACCCAGAACACACGCACACATCCACCGTCCCACATCCACCCAAAACACACACACACATCCACCGTCCCACATCCACCCAGAACACACGCACACATCCACCGTCCCACCTCCAACCAGAACACACGCACACATCCGCCGTCCCACATCCACCCAGAACACACACATATCCACCGTCCCACCTCCACCCAGAACACACACACATCCACCGTCCCACCTCCACCCAGAACACACGCACACATCCACCGTCCCACCTCCACCCAGAACACACACACACATCCACCGTCCCACCTCCACCCAGAACACACGCACACATCCACAGTCCCACCTCCACACAGAACACACGCACACATCCACAGTCCCACCTCCACACAGAACACACACACATCCACAGTCCCACCTCCACCCAGAACACACGCACACATCCACCGTCCCACCTCCACTCAGAACACACACACACATCCACCGTCCCACCTCCACCCAGAACACACGCACACATCCACAGTCCTACCTCCACCCAGAACACACACATCCACCGTACCACCTCCACCCAGAACACACGCACACATCCACCGTCCCACCTCCACCCAGAACACACGCACACATCCACAGTCCTACCTCCACCCAGAACACACACATCCACCGTCCCACCTCCACCCAGAACACACACACATCCACCGTCCCACCTCCACACAGAACACACACACATCCACCGTCCCACCTCCACCCAGAACACACGCACACATCCACCGTCCCACCTCCACCCAGAACACACACATCCACCGTCCCACCTCCACCCAGAACACACACACACATCCACCGTCCCACCTCCACACAGAACACACACACACATCCACCGTCCCACATCCACCCAGAACACACACACATCCACCGTCCCACCTCCACCCAGAACACACACACACATCCACAGTCCCACCTCCACCCAGAACACACGCACACATCCACAGTCCTACCTCCACCCAGAACACACACATCCACCGTCCCACCTCCACCCAGAACACACGCACACATCCACCGTCCCACCTCCACTCAGAACACACACACACATCCACCGTCCCACCTCCACCCAGAACACACGCACACATCCACAGTCCTACCTCCACCCAGAACACACACATCCACCGTCCCACCTCCACCCAGAACACACGCACACATCCACCGTCCCACCTCCACCCAGAACACACGCACACATCCACAGTCCTACCTCCACCCAGAACACACACATCCACCGTCCCACCTCCACCCAGAACACACACACATCCACCGTCCCACCTCCACACAGAACACACACACATCCACCGTCCCACCTCCACACAGAACACACACACACATCCACCGTCCCACATCCACCCAGAACACACACACATCCACCGTCCCACCTCCACCCAGAACACACACACATATCCACAGTCCCACCTCCACCCAGAACACACGCACACATCCACCATCCCACCTCCACCCAGAACACACACATCCACAGTCCCACCTCCACCCAGAACACACACACATCCACAGTCCCACCTCCACCCAGAACACACACATCCACCGTCCCACCTCCACCCAGAACACACACACATCCACCGTCCCACCTCCACACAGAACACACGCACACATCCATAGTCCCACCTCCACCCAGAACACACGCACACATCCACCGTCCCACCTCCGCCCAGAACACACACACATCCAGTCCCACCTCCGTCCAGAACACACACACACATCCATCGTCCCACCTCCACCCAGAACACACACATCCACAGTCCCACCTCCACCCAGAACACACGCACATCCAGTCCCACCTCCGTCCAGAACACACGCACACATCCACCGTCCCACCTCCACCCAGAACACACACACCCACCGTCCCACCTCCACCCAGAACACACACACACATCCATCGTCCCACCTCTGTCCAGAACACACACACCCACCGTCCCACCTCCACCCAGAACACACACATCCATCGTCCCACCTCCACCCAGAACACACACACCCACCGTCCCACCTCCACCCAGAACACACGCACACATCCACCGTCCCACCTCCACCCAGAACACACACATCCACAGTCCCACCTCCACCCAGAACACACGCACATCCAGTCCCACCTCCACACAGAACACACACACATCCACCGTCCCACCTCCACCCAGAACACACACACACATCCACCGTCCCACCTCCGCCCAGAACACACGCACACATCCACCATCCCACCTCCACACAGAACACACGCACACATCCACCGTCCCACCTCCACCCAGAACACACGCACACATCCACCCAGAACACACGCACACATCCACCGTCCCACCTCCACACAGAACACACGCACATCCACCGTCCCACCTCCACACAGAACACACACACATCCACCGTCCCACCTCCACCCAGAACACACGCACACATCCACCGTCCCACCTCCACCCAGAACACACGCACACATCCACCGTCCCACCTCCACCCAGAACACACGCACACATCCACCGTCCCACCTCCACCCAGAACATACGCACACATCCACCGCCCCACCTCCACCCAGAACACACACATCCACCGTCCCACCTCCACCCAGAACACACACATCCACCGTCCCACCTCCACCCAGAACACACACATCCACAGTCCCACCTCCGTCCAGAACACACGCACATCCACCGTCCCACCTCCACCCAGAACACACACACATCCACCGTCCCACCTCCGCCCAGCACACACGCACACATCCACCGTCCCACCTCCACCCAGAACACACACACATCCACCGTCCCACCTCCGCCCAGAACACACGCACACATCCACCGTCCCACCTCCACCCAGAACACACACACACCCACCATCCCACCTCCACCCAGAACACACACACATCCACAGTCCCACCTCCACCCAGAACACACACATCCACCGTCCCACCTCCACCCAGAACACACACACATCCACCGTCCCACCTCCACACAGAACACACGCACACATCCACAGTCCCACCTCCACCCAGAACACACGCACACATCCACCGTCCCACCTCCGCCCAGAACACACACACATCCAGTCCCACCTCCGTCCAGAACACACACACACATCCATCGTCCCACCTCCACCCAGAACACACACATCCACAGTCCCACCTCCACCCAGAACACACGCACATCCAGTCCCACCTCCGTCCAGAACACACGCACACATCCACCGTCCCACCTCCACCCAGAACACACACACCCACCGTCCCACCTCCACCCAGAACACACACACACATCCATCGTCCCACCTCCGTCCAGAACACACACACCCACCGTCCCACCTCCACCCAGAACACACACATCCATCGTCCCACCTCCACCCAGAACACACACACCCACCGTCCCACCTCCACCCAGAACACACGCACACATCCACCGTCCCACCTCCACCCAGAACACACACATCCACAGTCCCACCTCCACCCAGAACACACGCACATCCAGTCCCACCTCCACACAGAACACACACACATCCACCGTCCCACCTCCACCCAGAACACACACACACATCCACCGTCCCACCTCCGCCCAGAACACACGCACACATCCACCATCCCACCTCCACACAGAACACACGCACACATCCACCGTCCCACCTCCACCCAGAACACACGCACACATCCACCCAGAACACACGCACACATCCACCGTCCCACCTCCACACAGAACACACGCACATCCACCGTCCCACCTCCACACAGAACACACACACATCCACCGTCCCACCTCCACCCAGAACACACGCACACATCCACCGTCCCACCTCCACCCAGAACACACGCACACATCCACCGTCCCACCTCCACCCAGAACACACGCACACATCCACCGTCCCACCTCCACCCAGAACATACGCACACATCCACCGCCCCACCTCCACCCAGAACACACACATCCACCGTCCCACCTCCACCCAGAACACACACATCCACCGTCCCACCTCCACCCAGAACACACACATCCACAGTCCCACCTCCGTCCAGAACACACGCACATCCACCGTCCCACCTCCACCCAGAACACACACACATCCACCGTCCCACCTCCGCCCAGCACACACGCACACATCCACCGTCCCACCTCCACCCAGAACACACACACATCCACCGTCCCACCTCCGCCCAGAACACACGCACACATCCACCGTCCCACCTCCACCCAGAACACACACACACCCACCATCCCACCTCCACCCAGAACACACACATCCATCGTCCCACCTCCACCCAGAACACACGCACACATCCACAGTCCCACCTCCGCCCAGAACACACGCACACATCCACCGTCCCACCTCCACCCAGAACACACACACACATCCACCGTCCCACCTCCGCCCAGAACACACGCACACATCCACAGTCCCACCTCCACCCAGAACACACGCACACATCCACCGTCCCACCTCCACCCAGAACACACACATCCACAGTCCCACCTCCGCCCAGAACACACACACACATCCACCGTCCCACCTCCACCCAGAACACACGCACACATCCACCGTCCCACATCCACCCAAAACACACACACACATCCACCGTCCCACATCCACCCAGAACACACGCACACATCCACCGTCCCACCTCCAACCAGAACACACGCACACATCCGCCGTCCCACATCCACCCAGAACACACACATATCCACCGTCCCACCTCCACCCAGAACACACACACATCCACCGTCCCACCTCCACCCAGAACACACGCACACATCCACCGTCCCACCTCCACCCAGAACACACACACACATCCACCGTCCCACCTCCACCCAGAACACACGCACACATCCACAGTCCCACCTCCACACAGAACACACGCACACATCCACAGTCCCACCTCCACACAGAACACACACACATCCACAGTCCCACCTCCACCCAGAACACACGCACACATCCACCGTCCCACCTCCACTCAGAACACACACACACATCCACCGTCCCACCTCCACCCAGAACACACGCACACATCCACAGTCCTACCTCCACCCAGAACACACACATCCACCGTACCACCTCCACCCAGAACACACGCACACATCCACCGTCCCACCTCCACCCAGAACACACGCACACATCCACAGTCCTACCTCCACCCAGAACACACACATCCACCGTCCCACCTCCACCCAGAACACACACACATCCACCGTCCCACCTCCACACAGAACACACACACATCCACCGTCCCACCTCCACCCAGAACACACGCACACATCCACCGTCCCACCTCCACCCAGAACACACACATCCACCGTCCCACCTCCACCCAGAACACACACACACATCCACCGTCCCACCTCCACACAGAACACACACACACATCCACCGTCCCACATCCACCCAGAACACACACACATCCACCGTCCCACCTCCACCCAGAACACACACACACATCCACAGTCCCACCTCCACCCAGAACACACGCACACATCCACAGTCCTACCTCCACCCAGAACACACACATCCACCGTCCCACCTCCACCCAGAACACACGCACACATCCACCGTCCCACCTCCACTCAGAACACACACACACATCCACCGTCCCACCTCCACCCAGAACACACGCACACATCCACAGTCCTACCTCCACCCAGAACACACACATCCACCGTCCCACCTCCACCCAGAACACACGCACACATCCACCGTCCCACCTCCACCCAGAACACACGCACACATCCACAGTCCTACCTCCACCCAGAACACACACATCCACCGTCCCACCTCCACCCAGAACACACACACATCCACCGTCCCACCTCCACACAGAACACACACACATCCACCGTCCCACCTCCACACAGAACACACACACACATCCACCGTCCCACATCCACCCAGAACACACACACATCCACCGTCCCACCTCCACCCAGAACACACACACATATCCACAGTCCCACCTCCACCCAGAACACACGCACACATCCACCATCCCACCTCCACCCAGAACACACACAGATCCACAGTCCCACCTCCACCCAGAACACACACACATCCACAGTCCCACCTCCACCCAGAACACACACATCCACCGTCCCACCTCCACCCAGAACACACACACATCCACCGTCCCACCTCCACACAGAACACACGCACACATCCACAGTCCCACCTCCACCCAGAACACACGCACACATCCACCGTCCCACCTCCGCCCAGAACACACACACATCCAGTCCCACCTCCGTCCAGAACACACACACACATCCATCGTCCCACCTCCACCCAGAACACACACATCCACAGTCCCACCTCCACCCAGAACACACGCACATCCAGTCCCACCTCCGTCCAGAACACACGCACACATCCACCGTCCCACCTCCACCCAGAACACACACACCCACCGTCCCACCTCCACCCAGAACACACACACACATCCATCGTCCCACCTCCGTCCACAACACACACACCCACCGTCCCACCTCCACCCAGAACACACACATCCATCGTCCCACCTCCACCCAGAACACACACACCCACCGTCCCACCTCCACCCAGAACACACGCACACATCCACCGTCCCACCTCCACCCAGAACACACACATCCACAGTCCCACCTCCACCCAGAACACACGCACATCCAGTCCCACCTCCACACAGAACACACACACATCCACCGTCCCACCTCCACCCAGAACACACACACACATCCACCGTCCCACCTCCGCCCAGAACACACGCACACATCCACCATCCCACCTCCACACAGAACACACGCACACATCCACCGTCCCACCTCCACCCAGAACACACGCACACATCCACCCAGAACACACGCACACATCCACCGTCCCACCTCCACACAGAACACACGCACATCCACCGTCCCACCTCCACACAGAACACACACACATCCACCGTCCCACCTCCACCCAGAACACACGCACACATCCACCGTCCCACCTCCACCCAGAACACACGCACACATCCACCGTCCCACCTCCACCCAGAACACACGCACACATCCACCGTCCCACCTCCACCCAGAACATACGCACACATCCACCGCCCCACCTCCACCCAGAACACACACATCCACCGTCCCACCTCCACCCAGAACACACACATCCACCGTCCCACCTCCACCCAGAACACACACATCCACAGTCCCACCTCCGTCCAGAACACACGCACATCCACCGTCCCACCTCCACCCAGAACACACACACATCCACCGTCCCACCTCCGCCCAGCACACACGCACACATCCACCGTCCCACCTCCACCCAGAACACACACACATCCACCGTCCCACCTCCGCCCAGAACACACGCACACATCCACCGTCCCACCTCCACCCAGAACACACACACACCCACCATCCCACCTCCACCCAGAACACACACATCCATCGTCCCACCTCCACCCAGAACACACGCACACATCCACCGTCCTACCTCCACCCAGAACACACACATCCATCGTCCCACCTCCACCCAGAACACACGCACACATCCACCGTCCCACCTCCACCCAGAACACACACATCCACAGTCCCACCTCCGTCCAGAACACACGCACATCCACCATCCCACCTCCACCCAGAACACGCACACATCCACCGTCCCACCTCCACCCAGAACACACACATCCATCGTCCCACCTCCACCCAGAACACACGCACACATCCACCGTCCCACCTCCACCCAGAACACACACATCCATCGTCCCACCTCCACCCAGAACACACACATCCATCGTCCCACCTCCACCCAGAACACACGCACACATCCACCGTCCCACCTCCACCCAGAACACACACACACATCCACCGTCCCACCTCCGCCCAGAACACACGCACACATCCACCGTCCCACCTCCGCCCAGAACACACGCACACATCCACCGTCCCACCTCCGCCCAGAACACACGCACACATCCACCGTCCCACCTCCACCCAGAACACACGCACACATCCACAGTCCCACCTCCACCCAGAACACACACACATCCACCGTCCCACCTCCACACAGAACACACGCACACATCCACCGTCCCACCTCCACCCAGAACACACGCACACATCCACCGTCCCACCTCCACCCAGAACACACGCACACATCCACCGTCCCACCTCCACCCAGAACACACGCACACATCCACAGTCCCACCTTCACCCAGAACACACGCACACATCCACCGTCCCACCTCCACCCAGAACACACGCACACATCCACCGTCCCACCTCCACCCAGAACACACGCACACATCCACCGTCCCACCTCCACCCAGAACACACGCACACATCCACCGTCCCACCTCCACCCAGAACACACGCACACATCCACCGTCCCACCTCCACCCAGAACACACGCACACATCCACCGTCCCACCTCCACCCAGAACACACGCACACATCCACCGTCCCACCTCCGCCCAGAACACACACACACATCCACCGTCCCACCTCCGCCCAGAACAAACGCACACATCCACCGTCCCACCTCCACCCAGAACACACGCACACATCCACCGTCCCACCTCCACCCAGAACACACGCACACATCCACCGTCCCACCTCCACCCAGAACACACGCACACATCCACCGTCCCACCTCCACCCAGAACACACGCACACATCCACCGTCCCACCTCCACCCAGAACACACGCACACATCCACCGTCCCACCTCCACCCAGAACACACGCACACATCCACCGTCCCACCTCCACCCAGAACACACGCACACATCCACCGTCCCACCTCCACCCAGAACACACGCACACATCCACCGTCCCACCTCCACCCAGAACACACGCACACATCCACCGTCCCACCTCCACCCAGAACACACGCACACATCCACCGTCCCACCTCCACCCAGAACACACGCACACATCCACCGTCCCACCTCCGCCCAGAACACACGCACACATCCACCGTCCCACCTCCACCCAGAACACACACACACATCCACCGTCCCACCTCCGCCTAGGACACACGCACACATCCACCGTCCCACCTCCGCCCAGAACACACGCACACATCCACCGTCCCACCTCCACCCAGAACACACACATCCACCGTCCCACCTCCACCCAGAACACACGCACACATCCACCGTCCCACCTCCACCCAGAACACACACATCCACCGTCCCACCTCCGCCTAGAACACACGCACACATCCACCGTCCCACCTCCGCCCAGAACACACGCACACATCCACCGTCCCACCTCCACCCAGAACACACACATCCACCGTCCCACCTCCACCCAGAACACACGCACACATCCACCGTCCCACCTCCACCCAGAACACACGCACACATCCACCGTCCCACCTCCACCCAGAACACACGCACACATCCACCGTCCCACCTCCACACAGAACACACGCACACATCCACCGTCCCACCTCCACCCAGAACACACGCACACATCCCCTGTCCCACCTCCGCCCAGAACACACGCACACATCCACCGTCCCACCTCCACCCAGAACACACGCACACATCCACCCAGAACACACGCACACATCCACCGTCCCACCTCCACCCAGAACACACGCACACATCCACCGTCCCACCTCCACCCAGAACACACACATCCACCGTCCCACCTCCACCCAGAACACACGCACACATCCACCGTCCCACCTCCACCCAGAACACACGCACACATCCACCGTCCCACCTCCACCCAGAACACACGCACACATCCACCGTCCCACCTCCACACAGAACACACACATCCATCGTCCCACCTCCACACAGAACACACACACATCCACAGTCCCACCTCCACACAGAACACGCACACATCCACCGTCCCACCTCCACCCAGAACACACACACACATCCACCGTCCCACCTCCACCCAGAACACACACACACATCCACCGTCCCACCTCCACCCAGAACACACACATCCACCGTCCCACCTCCGCCCAGAACACACGCACACATCCACCGTCCCACCTCCGCCCAGAACACACACACACATCCACCGTCCCACCTCCACCCAGAACACACACATCCACCGTCCCACCTCCGCCAAGAACACACGCACACATCCACCGTCCCACCTCCACCCAGAACACACGCACACATCCACCATCCCACCTCCACCCAGAACACACGCACACATCCACCGTCCCAACTCCACCCAGAACACAAACATCCACCGTCCCACCTCCACCCAGAACACACGCACACATCCACCGTCCCACCTCCACCCAGAACACACACACACATCCACCGTCCCACCTCCGCCTAGGACACACGCACACATCCACCGTCCCACCTCCGCCCAGAACACACGCACACATCCACCGTCCCACCTCCACCCAGAACACACACATCCACCGTCCCACCTCCACCCAGAACACACGCACACATCCACCGTCCCACCTCCACCCAGAACACACACATCCACCGTCCCACCTCCGCCTAGAACACACGCACACATCCACCGTCCCACCTCCGCCCAGAACACACGCACACATCCACCGTCCCACCTCCACCCAGAACACACACATCCACCGTCCCACCTCCACCCAGAACACACGCACACATCCACCGTCCCACCTCCACCCAGAACACACGCACACATCCACCGTCCCACCTCCACCCAGAACACACGCACACATCCACCGTCCCACCTCCACACAGAACACACGCACACATCCACCGTCCCACCTCCACCCAGAACACACGCACACATCCCCTGTCCCACCTCCGCCCAGAACACACGCACACATCCACCGTCCCACCTCCACCCAGAACACACGCACACATCCACCCAGAACACACGCACACATCCACCGTCCCACCTCCACCCAGAACACACGCACACATCCACCGTCCCACCTCCACCCAGAACACACACATCCACCGTCCCACCTCCACCCAGAACACACGCACACATCCACCGTCCCACCTCCACCCAGAACACACGCACACATCCACCGTCCCACCTCCACCCAGAACACACGCACACATCCACCGTCCCACCTCCACACAGAACACACACATCCATCGTCCCACCTCCACACAGAACACACACACATCCACAGTCCCACCTCCACACAGAACACGCACACATCCACCGTCCCACCTCCACCCAGAACACACACACACATCCACCGTCCCACCTCCACCCAGAACACACACACACATCCACCGTCCCACCTCCACCCAGAACACACACATCCACCGTCCCACCTCCGCCCAGAACACACGCACACATCCACCGTCCCACCTCCGCCCAGAACACACACACACATCCACCGTCCCACCTCCACCCAGAACACACACATCCACCGTCCCACCTCCGCCAAGAACACACGCACACATCCACCGTCCCACCTCCACCCAGAACACACGCACACATCCACCATCCCACCTCCACCCAGAACACACGCACACATCCACCGTCCCAACTCCACCCAGAACACAAACATCCACCGTCCCACCTCCACCCAGAACACACGCACACATCCACCGTCCCACCTCCACACAGAACACACACATCCACCGTCCCACCTCCTCCCAGAACACACACATCCACCGTCCCACCTCCACCCAGAACACACGCACACACCCACCGTCCCACCTCCGTCCAGAACACACGCACACATCCACCGTCCCACCTCCGCCCAGAACACACGCACACATCCACCGTCCCACCTCCGCCCAGAACACACGCACACATCCACCGTCCCACCTCCGCCCAGAACACACACACATCCAGTCCCACCTCCGTCCAGAACACACACACACATCCATCGTCCCACCTCCACCCAGAACACACACATCCACAGTCCCACCTCCACCCAGAACACACGCACATCCAGTCCCACCTCCGTCCAGAACACACGCACACATCCACCGTCCCACCTCCACCCAGAACACACACACCCACCGTCCCACCTCCGTCCAGAACACACGCACACATCCACCGTCCCACCTCCACCCAGAACACACACACCCACCGTCCCACCTCCACCCAGAACACACACATCCGTCGTCCCACCTCCACCCAGAACACACACACCCACCGTCCCACCTCCACCCAGAACACACGCACACATCCACCGTCCCACCTCCACCCAGAACACACACATCCACAGTCCCACCTCCACCCAGAACACACGCACATCCAGTCCCACCTCCACACAGAACACACACACATCCACCGTCCCACCTCCACCCAGAACACACACACACATCCACCGTCCCACCTCCGCCTAGGACACACGCACACATCCACCGTCCCACCTCCGCCCAGAACACACGCACACATCCACCGTCCCACCTCCACCCAGAACACACACATCCACCGTCCCACCTCCACCCAGAACACACGCACACATCCACCGTCCCACCTCCACCCAGAACACACACATCCACCGTCCCACCTCCGCCTAGAACACACGCACACATCCACCGTCCCACCTCCGCCCAGAACACACGCACACATCCACCGTCCCACCTTCACCCAGAACACACACATCCACCGTCCCACCTCCACCCAGAACACACGCACACATCCACCGTCCCACCTCCACCCAGAACACACGCACACATCCACCGTCCCACCTCCACCCAGAACACACGCACACATCCACCGTCCCACCTCCACACAGAACACACGCACACATCCACCGTCCCACCTCCACCCAGAACACACGCACACATCCCCTGTCCCACCTCCGCCCAGAACACACGCACACATCCACCGTCCCACCTCCACCCAGAACACACGCACACATCCACCCAGAACACACGCACACATCCACCGTCCCACCTCCACCCAGAACACACGCACACATCCACCGTCCCACCTCCACCCAGAACACACACATCCACCGTCCCACCTCCACCCAGAACACACGCACACATCCACCGTCCCACCTCCACCCAGAACACACGCACACATCCACCGTCCCACCTCCACCCAGAACACACGCACACATCCACCGTCCCACCTCCACACAGAACACACACATCCATCGTCCCACCTCCACACAGAACACACACACATCCACAGTCCCACCTCCACACAGAACACGCACACATCCACCGTCCCACCTCCACCCAGAACACACACACACATCCACCGTCCCACCTCCACCCAGAACACACACACACATCCACCGTCCCACCTCCACCCAGAACACACACATCCACCGTCCCACCTCCGCCCAGAACACACGCACACATCCACCGTCCCACCTCCGCCCAGAACACACACACACATCCACCGTCCCACCTCCACCCAGAACACACACATCCACCGTCCCACCTCCGCCAAGAACACACGCACACATCCACCGTCCCACCTCCACCCAGAACACACGCACACATCCACCATCCCACCTCCACCCAGAACACACGCACACATCCACCGTCCCAACTCCACCCAGAACACAAACATCCACCGTCCCACCTCCACCCAGAACACACGCACACATCCACCGTCCCACCTCCACACAGAACACACACATCCACCGTCCCACCTCCTCCCAGAACACACACATCCACCGTCCCACCTCCACCCAGAACACACGCACACACCCACCGTCCCACCTCCGTCCAGAACACACGCACACATCCACCGTCCCACCTCCGCCCAGAACACACGCACACATCCACCGTCCCACCTCCGCCCAGAACACACGCACACATCCACCGTCCCACCTCCGCCCAGAACACACACACATCCAGTCCCACCTCCGTCCAGAACACACACACACATCCATCGTCCCACCTCCACCCAGAACACACACATCCACAGTCCCACCTCCACCCAGAACACACGCACATCCAGTCCCACCTCCGTCCAGAACACACGCACACATCCACCGTCCCACCTCCACCCAGAACACACACACCCACCGTCCCACCTCCGTCCAGAACACACGCACACATCCACCGTCCCACCTCCACCCAGAACACACACACCCACCGTCCCACCTCCACCCAGAACACACACATCCGTCGTCCCACCTCCACCCAGAACACACACACCCACCGTCCCACCTCCACCCAGAACACACGCACACATCCACCGTCCCACCTCCACCCAGAACACACACATCCACAGTCCCACCTCCACCCAGAACACACGCACATCCAGTCCCACCTCCACACAGAACACACACACATCCACCGTCCCACCTCCACCCAGAACACACACACACATCCACCGTCCCACCTCCGCCCAGAACACACGCACACATCCACCATCCCACCTCCACACAGAACACACGCACACATCCACCGTCCCACCTCCACCCAGAACACACGCACACATCCACCCAGAACACACGCACACATCCACCGTCCCACCTCCACACAGAACACACGCACATCCACCGTCCCACCTCCACACAGAACACACACACATCCACCGTCCCACCTCCACCCAGAACACACGCACACATCCACCGTCCCACCTCCACCCAGAACACACGCACACATCCACCGTCCCACCTCCACCCAGAACACACGCACACATCCACCGTCCCACCTCCACCCAGAACATACGCACACATCCACCGCCCCACCTCCACCCAGAACACACACATCCACCGTCCCACCTCCACCCAGAACACACACATCCACCGTCCCACCTCCACCCAGAACACACACATCCACAGTCCCACCTCCGTCCAGAACACACGCACATCCACCGTCCCACCTCCACCCAGAACACACACACATCCACCGTCCCACCTCCGCCCAGCACACACGCACACATCCACCGTCCCACCTCCACCCAGAACACACACACATCCACCGTCCCACCTCCGCCCAGAACACACGCACACATCCACCGTCCCACCTCCACCCAGAACACACACACACCCACCATCCCACCTCCACCCAGAACACACACATCCATCGTCCCACCTCCACCCAGAACACACGCACACATCCACCGTCCTACCTCCACCCAGAACACACACATCCATCGTCCCACCTCCACCCAGAACACACGCACACATCCACCGTCCCACCTCCACCCAGAACACACACATCCACAGTCCCACCTCCGTCCAGAACACACGCACATCCACCATCCCACCTCCACCCAGAACACGCACACATCCACCGTCCCACCTCCACCCAGAACACACACATCCATCGTCCCACCTCCACCCAGAACACACGCACACATCCACCGTCCCACCTCCACCCAGATCACACACATCCATCGTCCCACCTCCACCCAGAACACACACATCCATCGTCCCACCTCCACCCAGAACACACGCACACATCCACCGTCCCACCTCCACCCAGAACACACACACACATCCACCGTCCCACCTCCGCCCAGAACACACGCACACATCCACCGTCCCACCTCCGCCCAGAACACACGCACACATCCACCGTCCCACCTCCGCCCAGAACACACGCACACATCCACCGTCCCACCTCCACCCAGAACACACGCACACATCCACAGTCCCACCTCCACCCAGAACACACACACATCCACCGTCCCACCTCCACACAGAACACACGCACACATCCACCGTCCCACCTCCACCCAGAACACACGCACACATCCACCGTCCCACCTCCACCCAGAACACACGCACACATCCACAGTCCCACCTTCACCCAGAACACACGCACACATCCACCGTCCCACCTCCACCCAGAACACACGCACACATCCACCGTCCCACCTCCACCCAGAACACACGCACACATCCACCGTCCCACCTCCACCCAGAACACACGCACACATCCACCGTCCCACCTCCACCCAGAACACACGCACACATCCACCGTCCCACCTCCACCCAGAACACACGCACACATCCACCGTCCCACCTCCACCCAGAACACACGCACACATCCACCGTCCCACCTCCGCCCAGAACACACACACACATCCACCGTCCCACCTCCGCCCAGAACAAACGCACACATCCACCGTCCCACCTCCACCCAGAACACACGCACACATCCACCGTCCCACCTCCACCCAGAACACACGCACACATCCACCGTCCCACCTCCACCCAGAACACACGCACACATCCACCGTCCCACCTCCACCCAGAACACACGCACACATCCACCGTCCCACCTCCACCCAGAACACACGCACACATCCACCGTCCCACCTCCACCCAGAACACACGCACACATCCACCGTCCCACCTCCACCCAGAACACACGCACACATCCACCGTCCCACCTCCACCCAGAACACACGCACACATCCACCGTCCCACCTCCACCCAGAACACACGCACACATCCACCGTCCCACCTCCACCCAGAACACACGCACACATCCACCGTCCCACCTCCACCCAGAACACACGCACACATCCACCGTCCCACCTCCACCCAGAACACACGCACACATCCACCGTCCCACCTCCACCCAGAACACACGCACACATCCACCGTCCCACCTCCACCCAGAACACACGCACACATCCACCGTCCCACCTCCGCCCAGAACACACGCACACATCCACCGTCCCACCTCCACCCAGAACACACGCACACATCCACCGTCCCACCTCCGCCTAGGACACACGCACACATCCACCGTCCCACCTCCGCCCAGAACACACGCACACATCCACCGTCCCACCTCCACCCAGAACACACACATCCACCGTCCCACCTCCACCCAGAACACACGCACACATCCACCGTCCCACCTCCACCCAGAACACACACATCCACCGTCCCACCTCCGCCTAGAACACACGCACACATCCACCGTCCCACCTCCGCCCAGAACACACGCACACATCCACCGTCCCACCTCCACCCAGAACACACACATCCACCGTCCCACCTCCACCCAGAACACACGCACACATCCACCGTCCCACCTCCACCCAGAACACACGCACACATCCACCGTCCCACCTCCACCCAGAACACACGCACACATCCACCGTCCCACCTCCACACAGAACACACGCACACATCCACCGTCCCACCTCCACCCAGAACACACGCACACATCCCCTGTCCCACCTCCGCCCAGAACACACGCACACATCCACCGTCCCACCTCCACCCAGAACACACGCACACATCCACCCAGAACACACGCACACATCCACCGTCCCACCTCCACCCAGAACACACGCACACATCCACCGTCCCACCTCCACCCAGAACACACACATCCACCGTCCCACCTCCACCCAGAACACACGCACACATCCACCGTCCCACCTCCACCCAGAACACACGCACACATCCACCGTCCCACCTCCACCCAGAACACACGCACACATCCACCGTCCCACCTCCACACAGAACACACACATCCATCGTCCCACCTCCACACAGAACACACACACATCCACAGTCCCACCTCCACACAGAACACGCACACATCCACCGTCCCACCTCCACCCAGAACACACACACACATCCACCGTCCCACCTCCACCCAGAACACACACACACATCCACCGTCCCACCTCCACCCAGAACACACACATCCACCGTCCCACCTCCGCCCAGAACACACGCACACATCCACCGTCCCACCTCCGCCCAGAACACACACACACATCCACCGTCCCACCTCCACCCAGAACACACACATCCACCGTCCCACCTCCGCCAAGAACACACGCACACATCCACCGTCCCACCTCCACCCAGAACACACGCACACATCCACCATCCCACCTCCACCCAGAACACACGCACACATCCACCGTCCCAACTCCACCCAGAACACAAACATCCACCGTCCCACCTCCACCCAGAACACACGCACACATCCACCGTCCCACCTCCACACAGAACACACACATCCACCGTCCCACCTCCTCCCAGAACACACACATCCACCGTCCCACCTCCACCCAGAACACACGCACACACCCACCGTCCCACCTCCGTCCAGAACACACGCACACATCCACCGTCCCACCTCCGCCCAGAACACACGCACACATCCACCGTCCCACCTCCGCCCAGAACACACGCACACATCCACCGTCCCACCTCCGCCCAGAACACACACACATCCAGTCCCACCTCCGTCCAGAACACACACACATCCATCGTCCCACCTCCACCCAGAACACACACATCCACAGTCCCACCTCCACCCAGAACACACGCACATCCAGTCCCACCTCCGTCCAGAACACACGCACACATCCACCGTCCCACCTCCACCCAGAACACACACACCCACCGTCCCACCTCCGTCCAGAACACACGCACACATCCACCGTCCCACCTCCACCCAGAACACACACACCCACCGTCCCACCTCCACCCAGAACACACACATCCGTCGTCCCACCTCCACCCAGAACACACACACCCACCGTCCCACCTCCACCCAGAACACACGCACACATCCACCGTCCCACCTCCACCCAGAACACACACATCCACAGTCCCACCTCCACCCAGAACACACGCACATCCAGTCCCACCTCCACACAGAACACACACACATCCACCGTCCCACCTCCACCCAGAACACACACACACATCCACCGTCCCACCTCCGCCCAGAACACACGCACACATCCACCATCCCACCTCCACACAGAACACACGCACACATCCACCGTCCCACCTCCACCCAGAACACACGCACACATCCACCCAGAACACACGCACACATCCACCGTCCCACCTCCACACAGAACACACGCACATCCACCGTCCCACCTCCACACAGAACACACACACATCCACCGTCCCACCTCCACCCAGAACACACGCACACATCCACCGTCCCACCTCCACCCAGAACACACGCACACATCCACCGTCCCACCTCCACCCAGAACACACGCACACATCCACCGTCCCACCTCCACCCAGAACATACGCACACATCCACCGCCCCACCTCCACCCAGAACACACACATCCACCGTCCCACCTCCACCCAGAACACACACATCCACCGTCCCACCTCCACCCAGAACACACACATCCACAGTCCCACCTCCGTCCAGAACACACGCACATCCACCGTCCCACCTCCACCCAGAACACACACACATCCACCGTCCCACCTCCGCCCAGCACACACGCACACATCCACCGTCCCACCTCCACCCAGAACACACACACATCCACCGTCCCACCTCCGCCCAGAACACACGCACACATCCACCGTCCCACCTCCACCCAGAACACACACACACCCACCATCCCACCTCCACCCAGAACACACACATCCATCGTCCCACCTCCACCCAGAACACACGCACACATCCACCGTCCTACCTCCACCCAGAACACACACATCCATCGTCCCACCTCCACCCAGAACACACGCACACATCCACCGTCCCACCTCCACCCAGAACACACACATCCACAGTCCCACCTCCGTCCAGAACACACGCACATCCACCATCCCACCTCCACCCAGAACACGCACACATCCACCGTCCCACCTCCACCCAGAACACACACATCCATCGTCCCACCTCCACCCAGAACACACGCACACATCCACCCAGAACACACACATCCATCGTCCCACCTCCACCCAGAACACACACATCCATCGTCCCACCTCCACCCAGAACACACGCACACATCCACCGTCCCACCTCCACCCAGAACACACGCACACATCCACCGTCCCACCTCCACCCAGAACACACGCACACATCCACCGTCCCACCTCCACCCAGAACACACGCACACATCCACCGTCCCACCTCCACCCAGAACACACGCACACATCCACCGTCCCACCTCCACCCAGAACACACGCACACATCCACCGTCCCACCTCCACCCAGAACACACGCACACATCCACCGTCCCACCTCCACCCAGAACACACGCACACATCCACCGTCCCACCTCCACCCAGAACACACGCACACATCCACCGTCCCACCTCCACCCAGAACACACGCACACATCCACCGTCCCACCTCCACCCAGAACACACGCACACATCCACCGTCCCACCTCCACCCAGAACACACGCACACATCCACCGTCCCACCTCCACCCAGAACACACGCACACATCCACCGTCCCACCTCCACCCAGAACACACGCACACATCCACCGTCCCACCTCCACCCAGAACACACGCACACATCCACCGTCCCACCTCCACCCAGAACACACGCACACATCCACCGTCCCACCTCCGCCCAGAACACACGCACACATCCACCGTCCCACCTCCACCCAGAACACACACACACATCCACCGTCCCACCTCCGCCTAGGACACACGCACACATCCACCGTCCCACCTCCGCCCAGAACACACGCACACATCCACCGTCCCACCTCCACCCAGAACACACACATCCACCGTCCCACCTCCACCCAGAACACACGCACACATCCACCGTCCCACCTCCACCCAGAACACACACATCCACCGTCCCACCTCCGCCTAGAACACACGCACACATCCACCGTCCCACCTCCGCCCAGAACACACGCACACATCCACCGTCCCACCTCCGCCCAGAACACACGCACACATCCACCGTCCCACCTCCACCCAGAACACACACATCCACCGTCCCACCTCCACCCAGAACACACGCACACATCCACCGTCCCACCTCCACCCAGAACACACGCACACATCCACCGTCCCACCTCCACCCAGAACACACGCACACATCCACCGTCCCACCTCCACACAGAACACACGCACACATCCACCGTCCCACCTCCACCCAGAACACACGCACACATCCCCTGTCCCACCTCCGCCCAGAACACACGCACACATCCACCGTCCCACCTCCACCCAGAACACACGCACACATCCACCCAGAACACACGCACACATCCACCGTCCCACCTCCACCCAGAACACACGCACACATCCACCGTCCCACCTCCACCCAGAACACACACATCCACCGTCCCACCTCCACCCAGAACACACGCACACATCCACCGTCCCACCTCCACCCAGAACACACGCACACATCCACCGTCCCACCTCCACACAGAACACACACATCCATCGTCCCACCTCCACACAGAACACACACACATCCACAGTCCCACCTCCACACAGAACACGCACACATCCACCGTCCCACCTCCACCCAGAACACACACACACATCCACCGTCCCACCTCCACCCAGAACACACACACACATCCACCGTCCCACCTCCACCCAGAACACACACATCCACCGTCCCACCTCCGCCCAGAACACACGCACACATCCACCGTCCCACCTCCGCCCAGAACACACACACACATCCACCGTCCCACCTCCACCCAGAACACACACATCCACCGTCCCACCTCCGCCAAGAACACACGCACACATCCACCGTCCCACCTCCACCCAGAACACACGCACACATCCACCATCCCACCTCCACCCAGAACACACGCACACATCCACCGTCCCAACTCCACCCAGAACACAAACATCCACCGTCCCACCTCCACCCAGAACACACGCACACATCCACCGTCCCACCTCCACACAGAACACACACATCCACCGTCCCACCTCCTCCCAGAACACACACATCCACCGTCCCACCTCCACCCAGAACACACGCACACACCCACCGTCCCACCTCCGTCCAGAACACACGCACACATCCACCGTCCCACCTCCGCCCAGAACACACGCACACATCCACCGTCCCACCTCCGCCCAGAACACACGCACACATCCACCGTCCCACCTCCGCCCAGAACACACACACATCCAGTCCCACCTCCGTCCAGAACACACACACACATCCATCGTCCCACCTCCACCCAGAACACACACATCCACAGTCCCACCTCCACCCAGAACACACGCACATCCAGTCCCACCTCCGTCCAGAACACACGCACACATCCACCGTCCCACCTCCACCCAGAACACACACACCCACCGTCCCACCTCCGTCCAGAACACACGCACACATCCACCGTCCCACCTCCACCCAGAACACACACACCCACCGTCCCACCTCCACCCAGAACACACACATCCGTCGTCCCACCTCCACCCAGAACACACACACCCACCGTCCCACCTCCACCCAGAACACACGCACACATCCACCGTCCCACCTCCACCCAGAACACACACATCCACAGTCCCACCTCCACCCAGAACACACGCACATCCAGTCCCACCTCCACACAGAACACACACACATCCACCGTCCCACCTCCACCCAGAACACACACACACATCCACCGTCCCACCTCCGCCCAGAACACACGCACACATCCACCATCCCACCTCCACACAGAACACACGCACACATCCACCGTCCCACCTCCACCCAGAACACACGCACACATCCACCCAGAACACACGCACACATCCACCGTCCCACCTCCACACAGAACACACGCACATCCACCGTCCCACCTCCACACAGAACACACACACATCCACCGTCCCACCTCCACCCAGAACACACGCACACATCCACCGTCCCACCTCCACCCAGAACACACGCACACATCCACCGTCCCACCTCCACCCAGAACACACGCACACATCCACCGTCCCACCTCCACCCAGAACATACGCACACATCCACCGCCCCACCTCCACCCAGAACACACACATCCACCGTCCCACCTCCACCCAGAACACACACATCCACCGTCCCACCTCCACCCAGAACACACACATCCACAGTCCCACCTCCGTCCAGAACACACGCACATCCACCGTCCCACCTCCACCCAGAACACACGCACATCCACCGTCCCACCTCCGCCCAGCACACACGCACACATCCACCGTCCCACCTCCACCCAGAACACACACACATCCACCGTCCCACCTCCGCCCAGAACACACGCACACATCCACCGTCCCACCTCCACCCAGAACACACACACACCCACCATCCCACCTCCACCCAGAACACACACATCCATCGTCCCACCTCCACCCAGAACACACGCACACATCCACCGTCCTACCTCCACCCAGAACACACACATCCATCGTCCCACCTCCACCCAGAACACACGCACACATCCACCGTCCCACCTCCACCCAGAACACACACATCCACAGTCCCACCTCCGTCCAGAACACACGCACATCCACCATCCCACCTCCACCCAGAACACGCACACATCCACCGTCCCACCTCCACCCAGAACACACACATCCATCGTCCCACCTCCACCCAGAACACACGCACACATCCACCCAGAACACACACATCCATCGTCCCACCTCCACCCAGAACACACACATCCATCGTCCCACCTCCACCCAGAACACACGCACACATCCACCGTCCCACCTCCACCCAGAACACACACACACATCCACCGTCCCACCTCCGCCCAGAACACACGCACACATCCACCGTCCCACCTCCGCCCAGAACACACGCACACATCCACCGTCCCACCTCCGCCCAGAACACACGCACACATCCACCGTCCCACCTCCACCCAGAACACACGCACACATCCACAGTCCCACCTCCACCCAGAACACACACACATCCACCGTCCCACCTCCACACAGAACACACGCACACATCCACCGTCCCACCTCCACCCAGAACACACGCACACATCCACCGTCCCACCTCCACCCAGAACACACGCACACATCCACAGTCCCACCTTCACCCAGAACACACGCACACATCCACCGTCCCACCTCCACCCAGAACACACGCACACATCCACCGTCCCACCTCCGCCCAGAACACACACACACATCCACCGTCCCACCTCCGCCCAGAACAAACGCACACATCCACCGTCCCACCTCCACCCAGAACACACGCACACATCCACCGTCCCACCTCCACCCAGAACACACGCACACATCCACCGTCCCACCTCCACCCAGAACACACGCACACATCCACCGTCCCACCTCCACCCAGAACACACGCACACATCCACCGTCCCACCTCCACCCAGAACACACACATCCACCGTCCCACCTCCACCCAGAACACACGCACACATCCACCGTCCCACCTCCACCCAGAACACACACATCCACCGTCCCACCTCCGCCTAGAACACACGCACACATCCACCGTCCCACCTCCGCCCAGAACACACGCACACATCCACCGTCCCACCTCCACCCAGAACACACACATCCACCGTCCCACCTCCACCCAGAACACACGCACACATCCACCGTCCCACCTCCACCCAGAACACACGCACACATCCACCGTCCCACCTCCACCCAGAACACACGCACACATCCACCGTCCCACCTCCACACAGAACACACGCACACATCCACCGTCCCACCTCCACCCAGAACACACGCACACATCCCCTGTCCCACCTCCGCCCAGAACACACGCACACATCCACCGTCCCACCTCCACCCAGAACACACGCACACATCCACCGTCCCACCTCCACCCAGAACACACGCACACATCCACCGTCCCACCTCCACCCAGAACACACGCACACATCCACCGTCCCACCTCCACCCAGAACACACACATCCACCGTCCCACCTCCACCCAGAACACACGCACACATCCACCGTCCCACCTCCACCCAGAACACACGCACACATCCACCGTCCCACCTCCGCCCAGAACACACGCACACATCCACCGTCCCACCTCCACCCAGAACACACGCACACATCCACCGTCCCACCTCCACCCAGAACACACGCACACATCCACCGTCCCACCTCCGCCCAGAACACACGCACACATCCACCGTCCCACCTCCACCCAGAACACACGCACACATCCACCGTCCCACCTCCACCCAGAACACACGCACACATCCACCGTCCCACCTCCACCCAGAACACACGCACACATCCACCGTCCCACCTCCACCCAGAACACACACACACATCCACCGTCCCACCTCCACCCAGAACACACACATCCACCGTCCCACCTCCACCCAGAACACACACATCCACCGTCCCACCTCCGCCCAGAACACACGCACACATCCACTGTCCCACCTCCGCCCAGAACACACGCACACATCCACCGTCCCACCTCCGCCAAGAACACACGCACACATCCACCGTCCCACCTCCACCCAGAACACACGCACACATCCACCATCCCACCTCCACCCAGAACACACGCACACATCCACCGTCCCACCTCCACCCAGAACACAAACATCCACCGTCCCACCTCCACCCAGAACACACGCACACATCCACCGTCCCACCTCCACACAGAACACACACATCCACCGTCCCACCTCCTCCCAGAACACACACATCCACCGTCCCACCTCCACCCAGAACACACGCACACACCCACCGTCCCACCTCCGTCCAGAACACACGCACACATCCACCGTCCCACCTCCGCCCAGAACACACGCACACATCCACCGTCCCACCTCCGCCCAGAACACACGCACACATCCACCGTCCCACCTCCGTCCAGAACACACACACACATCCATCGTCCCACCTCCACCCAGAACACACACATCCACAGTCCCACCTCCACCCAGAACACACGCACATCCAGTCCCACCTCCGTCCAGAACACACGCACACATCCACCGTCCCACCTCCACCCAGAACACACACACCCACCGTCCCACCTCCACCCAGAACACACACACACATCCATCGTCCCACCTCCGTCCAGAACACACACACCCACCGTCCCACCTCCACCCAGAACACACACACACATCCATCGTCCCACCTCCACCCAGAACACACACACCCACCGTCCCACCTCCACCCAGAACACACGCACACATCCACCGTCCCACCTCCACCCAGAACACACACATCCACAGTCCCACCTCCACCCAGAACACACGCACATCCAGTCCCACCTCCACACAGAACACACACACACATCCACCGTCCCACCTCCACCCAGAACACACACACACATCCACCGTCCCACCTCCGCCCAGAACACACGCACACATCCACCATCCCACCTCCACCCAGAACACACGCACACATCCACAGTCCCACCTCCACCCAGAACACACACACATCCACCGTCCCACCTCCACACAGAACACACGCACACATCCACCATCCCACCTCCACCCAGAACACACGCACACATCCACCCAGAACACACGCACACATCCACCGTCCCACCTCCACCCAGAACACACACACATCCACCGTCCCACCTCACACAGAACACACACACATCCACCGTCCCACCTCCACCCAGAACACACGCACACATCCACCGTCCCACCTCCACCCAGAACACACGCACACATCCACCGTCCCACCTCCACCCAGAACACACGCACACATCCACCGTCCCACCTCCACCCAGAACATACGCACACATCCACCGCCCCACCTCCACCCAGAACACACACATCCACCGTCCCACCTCCACCCAGAACACACACATCCACCGTCCCACCTCCACCCAGAACACACACATCCACCGTCCCACCTCCACCCAGAACACACACATCCACAGTCCCACCTCCGTCCAGAACACACGCACATCCACCGTCCCACCTCCACCCAGAACACACACACATCCACCTTCCCACCTCCGCCCAGCACACACGCACACATCCACCGTCCCACCTCCACCCAGAACACACACACATCCACCGTCCCACCTCCGCCCTGAACACACGCACACATCCACCGTCCCACCTCCACCCAGAACACACACACACCCACCATCCCACCTCCACCCAGAACACACACATCCATCGTCCCACCTCCACCCAGAACACACGCACACATCCACCGTCCTACCTCCACCCAGAACACACACATCCATCGTCCCACCTCCACCCAGAACACACGCACACATCCACCGTCCCACCTCCACCCAGAACACACACATCCACAGTCCCACCTCCGTCCAGAACACACGCACATCCACCATCCCACCTCCACCCAGAACACGCACACATCCACCGTCCCACCTCCACCCAGAACACGCACACATCCACCGTCCCACCTCCACCCAGAACACACACATCCATCGTCCCACCTCCACCCAGAACACACGCACACATCCACCGTCCCACCTCCACCCAGAACACACACATCCATCGTCCCACCTCCACCCAGAACACACACATCCATCGTCCCACCTCCACCCAGAACACACGCACACATCCACCGTCCCACCTCCACCCAGAACACACACACACATCCACCGTCCCACCTCCGCCCAGAACACACGCACACATCCACCGTCCCACCTCCGCCCAGAACACACGCACACATCCACCGTCCCACCTCCGCCCAGAACACACGCACACATCCACCGTCCCACCTCCACCCAGAACACACGCACACATCCACAGTCCCACCTCCACCCAGAACACACACACATCCACCGTCCCACCTCCACACAGAACACACGCACACAACCACCGTCCCACCTCCACCCAGAACACACGCACACATCCACCGTCCCACCTCCACCCAGAACACACGCACACATCCACCGTCCCACCTCCACCCAGAACACACGCACACATCCACAGTCCCACCTTCACCCAGAACACACGCACACATCCACCGTCCCACCTCCACCCAGAACACACGCACACATCCACCGTCCCACCTCCACCCAGAACACACGCACACATCCACCGTCCCACCTCCACCCAGAACACACGCACACATCCACCGTCCCACCTCCACCCAGAACACACGCACACATCCACCGTCCCACCTCCACCCAGAACACACGCACACATCCACCGTCCCACCTCCACCCAGAACACACGCACACATCCACCGTCCCACCTCCACCCAGAACACACGCACACATCCACCGTCCCACCTCCGCCCAGAACACACACACACATCCACCGTCCCACCTCCACCCAGAACACACGCACACATCCACCGTCCCACATCCACCCAGAACACACACACACATCCACCGTCCCACCTCCACCCAGAACACACACATCCACCGTCCCACCTCCGCCTAGAACACACGCACACATCCACCGTCCCACCTCCGCCCAGAACACACGCACACATCCACCGTCCCACCTCCACCCAGAACACACACATCCACCGTCCCACCTCCACCCAGAACACACGCACACATCCACCGTCCCACCTCCACCCAGAACACACGCACACATCCACCGTCCCACCTCCACCCAGAACACACGCACACATCCACCGTCCCACCTCCACACAGAACACACACACACATCCACCGTCCCACCTCCACCCAGAACACACGCACACATCCCCTGTCCCACCTCCGCCCAGAACACACGCACACATCCACCGTCCCACCTCCACCCAGAACACACGCACACATCCACCGTCCCACCTCCACCCAGAACACACGCACACATCCACCGTCCCACCTCCACCCAGAACACACGCACACATCCACCTCCCACCTCCACCCAGAACACACGCACACATCCACCGTCCCACCTCCACCCAGAACACACACATCCACCGTCCCACCTCCACCCAGAACACACGCACACATCCACCGTCCCACCTCCACCCAGAACACACACATCCACCGTCCCACCTCCGCCTAGAACACACGCACACATCCACCGTCCCACCTCCGCCCAGAACACACGCACACATCCACCGTCCCACCTCCACCCAGAACACACACATCCACCGTCCCACCTCCACCCAGAACACACGCACACATCCACCGTCCCACCTCCACCCAGAACACACGCACACATCCACCGTCCCACATCCACCCAGAACACACACACACATCCACCGTCCCACCTCCACCCAGAACACACACATCCACCGTCCCACCTCCGCCTAGAACACACGCACACATCCACCGTCCCACCTCCGCCCAGAACACACGCACACATCCACCGTCCCACCTCCACCCAGAACACACACATCCACCGTCCCACCTCCACCCAGAACACACGCACACATCCACCGTCCCACCTCCACCCAGAACACACGCACACATCCACCGTCCCACCTCCACCCTGAACACACGCACACATCCACCGTCCCACCTCCACACAGAACACACACACACATCCACCGTCCCACCTCCACCCAGAACACACGCACACATCCCCTGTCCCACCTCCGCCCAGAACACACGCACACATCCACCGTCCCACCTCCACCCAGAACACACGCACACATCCACCGTCCCACCTCCACCCAGAACACACGCACACATCCACCGTCCCACCTCCACCCAGAACACACGCACACATCCACCGTCCCACCTCCACCCAGAACACACGCACACATCCACCGTCCCACCTCCACCCAGAACACACACATCCACCGTCCCACCTCCACCCAGAACACACGCACACATCCACCGTCCCACCTCCACCCAGAACACACACATCCACCGTCCCACCTCCGCCTAGAACACACGCACACATCCACCGTCCCACCTCCGCCCAGAACACACGCACACATCCACCGTCCCACCTCCACCCAGAACACACACATCCACCGTCCCACCTCCACCCAGAACACACGCACACATCCACCGTCCCACCTCCACCCAGAACACACACATCCACCGTCCCACCTCCACCCAGAACACACGCACACATCCACCGTCCCACCTCCACCCAGAACACACGCACACATCCACCGTCCCACCTCCACCCAGAACACACGCACACATCCACCGTCCCACCTCCACACAGAACACACGCACACATCCACCGTCCCACCTCCACCCAGAACACACGCACACATCCCCTGTCCCACCTCCGCCCAGAACACACGCACACATCCACCGTCCCACCTCCACCCAGAACACACGCACACATCCACCGTCCCACCTCCACCCAGAACACACGCACACATCCACCGTCCCACCTCCACCCAGAACACACGCACACATCCACCGTCCCACCTCCACCCAGAACACACGCACACATCCACCGTCCCACCTCCACCCAGAACACACGCACACATCCACCGTCCCACCTCCACACAGAACACACACATCCACCGTCCCACCTCCACCCAGAACACACGCACACATCCACCGTCCCACCTCCACCCAGAACACACGCACACATCCACCGTCCCACCTCCGCCAAGAACACACGCACACATCCACCGTCCCACCTCCACCCAGAACACACGCACACATCCACCGTCCCACCTCCACCCAGATCACACGCACACATCCGCCGTCCCACCTCCACCCAGAACACACGCACACATCCACCGTCCCACCTCCACCCAGAACACACGCACACATCCACCGTCCCACCTCCACCCAGAACACACGCACACATCCACCGTCCCACCTCCGCCCAGAACACACGCACACATCCACCGTCCCACCTCCGCCCAGAACACACGCACACATCCACCGTCCCACCTCCACCCAGAACACACGCACACATCCACCGTCCCACCTCCACCCAGAACACACGCACACATCCACAGTCCCACCTCCACCCAGAACACACGCACACATCCACCGTCCCACCTCCACCCAGAACACACACATCCACCGTCCCACCTCCACCCAGAACACACACATCCACCGTCCCACCTCCAACCAGAACACACACACACATCCACCGTCCCACCTCCGCCAAGAACACACACACACATCCACCGTCCCACCTCCACACAGAACACACACACACATCCACCGTCCCACCTCCACCCAGAACACACACACATCCATCGTCCCACCTCCGCCAAGAACACACACATACATCCACCGTCCCACCTCCGCCAAGAACACACGCACACATCCACCGTCCCACCTCCACCCAGAACACACGCCCACATCCACCGTCCCACCTCCATCCAGAACACACGCACACCTCCACCGTCCCACCTCCACCCAGAACACACACATCCACCGTCCCACCTCCACCCAGAACACACACATCCACCGTCCCACCTCCACCCAGAACACACACACACATCCACTGTCCCACCTCCACCCAGAACACACGCACACCTCCACCGTCCCACCTCCACCCAGAACACACGCACATACACCGTCCCACCTCCACCCAGAACACACACACATCCACCGTCCCACCTCCATCCAGAACACACGCACACATCCACCGTCCCACCTCCATCCAGAACACACGCACACATCCACCGTCCCACCTCCGCCCAGAACACACGCACACATCCACCGTCCCACCTCCATCCAGAACACACGCACACCTCCACCGTCCCACCTCCACCCAGAACACACACATCCACCGTCCCACCTCCACCCAGAACACACACATCCACCGTCCCACCTCCACCCAGAACACACACACACATCCACTGTCCCACCTCCACCCAGAACACACGCACACCTCCACCGTCCCACCTCCACCCAGAACACACGCACATACACCGTCCCACCTCCACCCAGAACACACACACATCCACCGTCCCACCTCCATCCAGAACACACGCACACATCCACCGTCCCACCTCCATCCAGAACACACGCACACATCCACCGTCCCACCTCCGCCCAGAACACACGCACACATCCACCGTCCCACCTCCGCCCAGAACACACGCACACATCCACCGTCCCACCTCCACACAGAACACACGCACATCCACCGTCCCACCTCCACACAGAACACACACATCCACCGTCCCACCTCCACCCAGAACACACGCACACACCCACCGTCCCACCTCCGTCCAGAACACACGCACACATCCACCGTCCCACCTCCATCCAGAACACACGCACACATCCACAAGAGAGAATGTATTTATTATAACGCATTCAAACGGTCCATTTTTAGCCATGTAGAATAAGGTTATCTCACCTGGACACTCCCCAAATCCTGAGAATAAGGGTTTATTGCTAATGCATGTAACATAGAAATGTATAGCAATACCCGCACTAAACACAAGCTCACACCAGTTAATAAATACAGTGGTTCCTGTCCTACATTGGGGGGCCCACAGCCCAACACAAGCAAAGGACCCTCCAAACTACTCAAATGTGGGATCTGCCCCCAAAATATATCTGAAGAATAAAGATTATTTTCTTAGTGGAATTTATTAATATTGATGCTGTGAAACGATCCCGACTGTCTTATTGCCATTCTGTATTGTCCAGTTTATTGTCTGTCCCACGGTGGGGGGGAGGGGTGGAGGGTGTGTGTGTGTGTCCAAGGTTGGGAAACACTGCATGAGTTTGTAACCTGTGTGTAATATAATAACAGACACACGCTGCTGGCTGGTCCTGCACTTTATCGCTTCCCCACCATTCCTTGTATTGGTGACATGTCCCCCCCGGCATGTTCACAGCTGGAATTATGTCCGCATGTTGCCAGGAGCAGAGAGATCGCTGTTTTCATTTGTTTTAGTAATAAATTATATATATTATGATTATATTCCTTGTGTAAATCAGAGCGCTCTCTGTGGGACACGTCCTATGTGTATATGTATTTCCGTACAGAGGGAGATTGTTAGACTGTTCAGGTCCACGGACTGGCTCGCAAACGTAGGACTTCTCTGGGAATGGCTCTCAGCCTGTGTGTGTGTGTGTGTGCGCGCGCATGTTTGTGTGTGTGTGTGCGCGTGCGCGTGTAACCTTGCTGGGCTAAACTTCCCCATTTTTGGGTTTCAGCATTCAACTAAAACCTCATCAAAAAGCCAAGTTTCTGCCTATAGCTGAAATGTTTCTGCCCACTTCATGCCACGTGCTCGTGCTGGCACCGCGTGCATCACACTGGCACGCCCAGTGCTGTGAGTGACGCCTGTGCCCCTCTGCCCCCTCTCCCACGCAGGGTACTCCTCAGCGTCATGTACCTCTTGGTTGAAACCATCCGACAGGAGTCGGACAGCGATGACCCCGAGTGGACCAGCCGGCGGGAGACGTTCCGTGCAGAGCTGGGTCAGTACACAGCGGTGTGCGGTGCCACCTAGACTGTAAGCTCTCTGGCCCGGGGATTACATGAAAAGCAATGCGTTACATGCCCCCATGCTGAAGAAGTTAATTGAGGATATTGGAGATTTTAAAATATAAGGGTCCAGACCTATTATTGGTGCTATGTACTGGGCAGCGGTGGCCATCTCCAGGCCTCCAACAGGTCAGGTTTTAAAGATATCCCTGCTTCAGCGCAGACTGAGCCACCTGTGCTGAAGCAGGGATATCCCCCGATACCTGGTCTGTTGGTGGCTCTTGAGGACTGGAGTTGGCCACTTCTGTACTAGACAAAAAAAAGGCAAAAGGGGCGATAATGTGTGATACTAAAATGTGAACTAATTAAATGTGCCAAGTGGCCTTACCCTCCTGCAGCCAACAAGAAGGGGTTCATCCGACCCCCAAAGAACAGGGGGAAATGAGACTGGCGCATGGAGAGTAACAATATACTTCTAATAGAAAAGACAGGGGTGGAACTAGAGGGAAATATCAAGGACAGCAGTAGAAATAAAAGAAATGTATTAAAACATATGACCTTTGTCACTAAATTCAAAAATTCCGTACAAGCCTTGATAGATTAAAATACATGAACGCGCGCACAGAAGACACGGGATCCCGATAGAGGACTCGTATAACCCGCACGTTTAGTGCTGTCTCTAACGATATTATATGAGAGACCGGCCCTGTGGGCTGGAATGTCTTATAGAAGAAACTATTTCCGGGTATAGATCTTCCTACAATGAAGGTTAAAGTGTCTCTCCGTAAGAATAAGATTTTCATGGGGTGCACCTTAAATCCACAATATTTTTGTATAAAGTTTAGTTCCTCGTATAAATCACTCCCACCTCGGTAGGGATATATTGTAAGGACGCCGCGTCTCCTACCTCCTGCGGCGTCCCGCTCCTCAGCCCCGGCGCTTGTCTCCTCCGCCGCCGGGGCGCCGGCATCCGCCCTCGCGTCGCCTCCTCTCTCGCTGCTGACGGAATTGCGCGCCGCCGGGGCAGACCCCCGCGCACACGCCAACGCCTGCGGCTTACCTCCCCGGCGTACTTCCGCTTCCTCCGCCTCCATCGATGTCGCGCGTGCGCTCGCAAGTATGGCCACCTCCACTGCCGCCAATGGTCTTGTTTTTGTCACACCTGTCCTGCATCCAGCCTCAGCCTATCAGCGCTCTACCTACGTCTGACCTCACTGCTGGTAGTTCCCATTGCCACACCACACTTCCACACCAACCTCAGCGTGTCTCCAGAACTACTGCCTTCTCCGTCTGGATGGCACCTTCAAGCCAGCTCCCGCGTACAGTGGTTCCCCACGGTCTTTCTCGCCCGCCCCCGCTACCTCCGGATACACTCGGGCAGGCTGCGGTGTGCGGGTCACAGGGTCGTGATGGCTTCTGATTGCACAAGCGTTCCAGCGCCAAGATCTTGATCCAAACAACAGGAGTCAGAGGGGGAATGATGTATCTTCTGCTATGGGTCCTCCAAAGGCTCACAAAAGGTTAAAGCGGCAACCCTACGCGTTTCACCTTTGGCTTCTTCAGGGGTATGACATCACTATGTTGATCGTCCTTTTATACAGGAAGTATATCCGGAAATAGTTTCTTCTATAAGACATTCCAGCCCACAGGGCCGGTCTCTCATATAATATCTTTTTAGACACCACTAAACGTGCGGGTTATACGAGTCCTCTATTGGGATCCCGTGTCTTCTGTGCGCGCGTTTATATGTATTTTAATCTATCAAGGCTTGTATGGAATTTTTGAATTTAGGGACAAAGGTCATATGTTTTAATACATTTCTTTTCTTTTTACTGCTGTCCTTGATATTTCCCTCTAGTTCCACCTGTCTTATCAATTAGAAGTATATTGTAACTCTCCATGCGCCAGAGTCTTTTTTTACACTTCTGTGCTAGAGCATGTCCTGAGTGGGTTGTCCTGAGTGGGTTGTCCTGAGTGGGTTGTCCTGAGTGGGTTGTCTGTGGGACGTGGCTTGGCGTTGATGTGATGCGCTCTCGCTCTCAGGTTTCCCCGTGGAAGGCGAGGAGCCGTTCGCTCACCTCCTCTTCACTATGGTGACCAAGTTCTGCAGCGGTCACTCTCCTCACTTCCCCATGAAGAAAGTCTTGTTGCTGCTCTGGAAGGTGCTGCTGGTACGCTCACTCCCCGTGCAGAGTTATCTGCTCCGACATCCTGCTTCTCATACTCGCATGTCAGAAAGTCCTCTCCGGTTCAAACCTGCCCCCCTCCCTTACTCCCCCATCTCTGAACCGGACCCCTTCTTACTCCACTAATTTCTGAACCAGACCCCTATCCTTGCTCTCCCCCTTCCCCCTCCCCCCCCTCATTTCCGAACCGGACCCCCCTCCTTACACTCTTTATCTAAACTCCATATCATGAACTGATCCGCTCTCATTTCATAATCTACCTACATAAAACCCTGCCTTGTCGCCGATTCACGCAAACTGTTCCCAAGCCGACCTGCTCCACGCATATGGACTGCCCCCCTGATGCGTACTGCGCATACGGACTGCCCCCCCCCCCCCAATGCGTCCCGCACATACGGACTGCTCCTTTGTGACCAGACCGACTCGCCCCCGCAAACTGCTTTCTTTGCCCCTGAAACTGCGTTATGCAAACCGCCACTTCCCAGATCGGCCCCCCCCAATCTGCGTGTCCACCTCTCTCTCCGTTCTTGATCTCACAATGTACCCCCCTCCCCCCCACTCCAGTTCACACTGGGGGGTTTCTCTGAGATCCAGAGGATGAAGGAGAGGAAGAGATCGGACCTGGGCCTCCCCCCTCTCCCCGAGGACAGCATCCAGGTGGTGAGGAATATGAGAGCCACCTCCCCACCGTCCTACAGCATCGAGCTGGGGGAGCCGCAGAAGAGAGGGAGGCGCAGTCGCAGGGTACGATATGGTGTGGGGTTGTCAATTCCACGTGAGCTGCCGTACACGGGCTCCATTATTGACCAATTAGAAAGCTCCGTTTAGCCAAACTCCCACATCCTGTCACTTTATGCACATGGGGCTGTCTTCTAATTGGCTGAAGCGGTGGTCATCGACGGGCTGAAGTTGCCTGCGCATTCAGCGGTCAAACCACTTGTAACCCCTTGGGCACTGAGTGTTGGTGTTCTGTGGCTCTGGCAGTCTGGGCTTTGGCAACCAATGCCATGACTTCCGCAGTCTGGCCTCAAGGGATATGACAGTCGATGGCATGGCCGCATCTCCGGCAGTCTGGGGTCCATGTCTCTGGCAGTCGGTGGGATGCCGATGGGTCTGGGATCCAGAGCTGTGGCATGGCCTTGGCTGCGGCAAGCAGTGGCATAGTGGCTCTACCTCTCTGTGGCCCTGACATTCTGTGCTCCATGGTACTGGCAGTCAGTTTGTATCACCTCGTTAGTCCGAGGCATGGCCAGGGGTGAAGGGGTAATGGTGATTCACCTCCGCATCTTGTGAAGCAGGACAGTCTGGACCTGTACAACGAGAAGGATCCCTTCAAGAGTGAGGAGACACCAGGGCCTGAGGAGGAGGAGAATGAGGATGCAGACGGCACGCTTGACGGAGACCCCGAGGGACCAGAGAGGGATCCCATCTCCCAGCCGCCGGTTTGCCTGAGAACCAATACAGAGAGAGTGTCCTTCCCCAAGGGGCTACCTTGGTCGCCCAAAGTCAGGTACGGTTAGGATCTGCGACCCTCTTGTCTGGACAGTGATCAGTGTCCAGCAAATAAAGAATTGCTGTGTGTGTGACACAACCCTTACTCCTTAACGGGTCAACGACTCCAAAGATTTACCAAACCCACACAGTCCAATTGGCACCGGTTTTGCAGCCAGGATGCTTTTGTAGGTACGGTATGTATGGGTGAACAACAGTTAACCCCTCAGGCGCTCAGAAGCAATGAACACTGTTGAGCCTTCTCGCTGTATGACTGGGGATGGGGGTCAGGCAAACTACACACTAGTGATAAATCTTTTCCAGCAGTTGGCTCAGAGTGAGCTCCAGTAAGACTAAAGATAAAAAGAAACTCACATAGACATGTGTAGTGCCGTGTGCTCCACGATCCTCTCGCCGCTCCTTCCTCCAGTACTCCTCTGGTCACAGCTCGGCGGATATCAGCTGGGATCTCCGTTTGAAAGCGGCCCTTTGATCCACTCTTCTGCCGCCTACCCTGCTGTGAGCGATCCTTCACAGCGGGTGGTCACGTGACCGGCGGGGGTTGCGAGCTCCGGTGAAGCGAGTTCTGTATCAACAGCCCGGCGTGCTCTGTGGTAGACAGGAATATAGAAACTCCTCCGGTGGGAGGCAAGGCAAAGCACAGCCGGAGAAAGAAATGCCGGGGGACTGATGTAAGCTAGAACATCTTTATTGGCACAGTATACTGACGGGTCCTCTAACGCGTTTCAGCCTACTGGCCTTTATCGAAAAGGCCAGTAGGCTGAAACGCGTTAGAGGACCCGTCAGTATACTGTGCCAATAAAGATGTTCTAGCTTACATCAGTCCCCCGGCATTTCTTTCTCCGGCTGTGCTTTGCCTTGCCTCCCACCGGAGGAGTTTCTATATGCTTTTGTAGGTAGCCAAACATGTCTCCTTAAATGATGTGGAAATGCCGTTATTTTATGGTTCTGATCCATACCCTCTGTCCCCCTTAAATCGCCCGGCACCCCCCAGTAAACGAGAAACTAAAACCCGAGGTATGCCGGGGCGGGAGCATTGGAGGGGAGAGCTGGGAGGGGGGGAGGGGAGAGCTGGGAGCTGGGAGGGGCGGTCCTTCATGCTGTATTATTATTATTTTCTGTGCCTCAGGGAGCGAGACATTGAACATTTCCTGGAGATGAGTCGGAGCAAGTTCATTGGATTCACTCTGGGGCAGTGAGTATCTGGGGCAGTGAGTATCTGGGGCAGTGAGTATCTGGGGCAGGGCGTATCTGGGGCAGGGCGTATCTGGGGCAGGGCGTATCTGGGGCAGGGCGTATCTGGGGCAGGGCGTATCTGGGGCAGGGCGTATCTGGGGCAGGGCGTATCTGGGGCAGGGCGTATCTGGGGCAGGGCGTATCTGGGGCAGCGCGTATCTGGGGCAGCGAGTATCTGGGGCAGCGAGTATTTCTGTTCTTACCTGTAAACTGTTGTGCATTATTCCTCCTGTATCTCGTCATTATCTTGCATGGCCGCTAAGCGTTTTTGAGTCTGAGCAGAAAGTCTTTCCTCTTTATAGGACCACAGGGGGAGAACAGATTTAAACTCGTCTGGCATCTGTCATTGTGATGTGAGATGTGATATATTTACATCACTGTATCCCATTAAATATTATTGTCCCTGGGCAATAAAAATAGAAAAGCATATACTGTATATTATATACATATACACATTTTACTATGATATATATATATATATATATATATATATATATATATATATATATATATATATAAAAACCATAATACTGAGTTAAGTTATGGTGAGTAAAAAAAGTGACAAAAACCCTCCACAGGAAAGCAAATAAGTTATATTCGCATATATATATATATATATATATATATATATATATATATATATATATATATATATATATATATATATATATAGGGAACCATGTTAAAAATGGTTATTGAGGCAAAAAGTGACACTGTGTGCTCATTTGCATGTCATTTCCCAGAATCCCTTGCTGCAGTGGAAGTGCTGTATGCTGGGTGATAATGGGGAAAGGCGGGGTTGCAGACCTGCCTAAGACATGCAGATGAGCATACAGCTATATTTGCATATTTGCTTTCCTGTGGAGGGTTTTTGTCACTTTTTTTACTCACCATAACTTAACTCAGTATTATGGTTTGGCCTATCCCATAAGCCTCTCTTGCATCCCAGTAAAATCAACCCCACACTGATGAGACCCATCAAGGTCGAAACAGCTGTCTGTGGGTGGTTTTCTGGGTATGCACCTTAACCCTGGCTGTGCTCAAAGCTGTGACCATGCAGCAAGCTTAAGCCTATAGGGAACCATGTTAAAAATGGTTATTGAGGCAAAAAGTGACACTGTGTGCTCATTTGCATGTCATTTCCCAGAATCCCTTGCTGCAGTGGAAGTGCTGTATGCTGGGTGATAATGGGGAAAGGCGGGGTTGCAGACCTGCCTAAGACATGCAGATGAGCATACAGCTATATTTGCATATATATATATATATATATATTTTACACACACACCTGGTCCCATTCAGTTACATGTGCTAAAATACCACCACTTGTGTGTTGTGTGTGTGTTCTGCGCCTGTGTTGTGTACCAGTGCGTGCACCCTTTGGATGTAATTCTTGTTCCTCAGTGACACGGACACCTTGGTGGGGTTACCTCGTCCTATCCACGAGAGTGTGAAGACCCTAAAGCAGGTAAATCCGTTGGGGTTACGTTCAGATCCTGATGTGTTACTCTTATGCTGAGGATTTTAACATTCACATGAGTCCGTGTGGGACCGTGAGGTGCTCCCCTGGCAAAGAAGGGAAGTATAGCTTGGGAGATAAAAAAAGTAGTGATACTGAGCATCATCCAATATTTGTATCACACTTCCACGTGAGAGAGAGCCCATTTCTGTATCTGTCCTGCAGTAAAAATATTACAAAATATGTATAGTAAAAAAAATCCAGTCTCACGTCCTTTATATTGCTCTCTCCAGCACAAGTATGTTTCACTCGCTGATATCCAGATCCGGAAGGAAGAGGAGCTGGAGAAATGCCCCCTCTCTCTGGTACGGACAAGAACGCAGAGTGCGGGAGGGGGGGAGAGGAAGGGCGGGAGGGGGGGGAGAGGAAGGGCGGGGGGGGGGGGTGCAGAGGCCTGTGGCCAGGGGGGATAGAGGCAGAGGCCGGTGAAATATTGATTCCAAAAACACAGGCTGAAAATGACGGTGTCATTTTAATGGCAAAACGCCTTGATTCACTTCCCCATAAACCACTTCTCCATAAACCACTTCCCCATAAACCACTTCCCCATAAACCACTTCTCCATAAACCACTTCTCCATAAACCACTTCCCCATAAACCACTTCCCCATAAACCACTTCCCCATAAACCACTTCCCCATAAACCACTTCCCCATAAACCACTTCTCCAAAAACCACTTCTCATACTCGGATACACAGCTTAGGATGTGCTTTCTCTCATCTTGGGGGAACAATATATGTTGCTAAATGAGACTGCACCCTAAAATTGCCGGTAATATATGACACTAGACCCCCTGTCACACTGAGGTGCACGGAGCCACGGGGCACGCCAAACTGGTACATCATATTCCAAACGATCCAAAAATGCAAAGAAATGCGCCAAGCAGCGCACTGCCCGGGGACACAGGTGTATCAAAAATGAAAAATATATTTATTGTCAATCAGACATAACAAACCAGAAGGTAAATACCCTCCAACGCGTTTCACACAACAAGGTGCTTTATCATAAAGCACCTTGTTGTGTGAAACGCGTTGGAGGGTTTTTACCTCCCTGTTTGTTATGTCTGATTGACAATAAATATATTTTTCATTTTTGATACACCTGTGTCCCCGGGCAGTGCGCTGCTTGGCGCATTTCTTTGCATTTTTTGGATCGTTTGGAACTTAACTGCGGCTGGACACGCCCTCAGAAATCCAGTGGAATCTAGGAGTGGATAAGATCTCCAATACTTACTTCATTATAATGGATCATCATTACTACAATTTAGGGTGAGTGCTGGACTTTATTACACTTATTTCCAATGAGATTCAGCAAAGTGTGCTCCACATCATTTTCTCTGTTGCCTTCAGGAGATTTAAGCACTCGGTGGTTTCATTCACTCACCCAGTAGTTTGCCCACTCCTTAATAATAATAATAATAATAATACTCCTTTACTGAGTCTCTACTGTTTTTACATTATTGATGAATATACAATATTCCAGGATTGATGAATTATTGATTGAATTATTGATGAATATACAATATTCCAGGACTGATGAATTATTGATTGATTGAATTATTGATGAATATACAATATTCCAGGACTGATGAATTATTGATTGATGAATTATTGATGAATATACAATATTCCAGGACTGATGAATTATTGATTGATTGAATTATTGATGAATATACAATATTCCAGGACTGATTACTTATTGGTGAATTATTGATGAATATACAATATTCCAGGACTGATTAATTATTGATTGATGAATATACAATATTCCAGGACTGTTGGAGCACCCATCAATTCTCCTATATTGAACTACATCATATTCTAACTCATTTCACTCAATTAGTGGCAGGTGTGATAAATGGTGGCTCCCAGATGCACGCATTGTGCTAATGAATATATTGCCGTCACTCTGCAGGGGGAGGAAGAGGTAGAGGAGACCCCGTGTGAGGTACTCTATACCGCCATGCTGTTCAACATACCCCAGTACATGGTAAGTGTCCCAGGTGAGCGCACTGGGTTTAAAAATGTGATTCTTGCTGCCTTCTGGTGGTCAGTATGTTACTGCGCATGGTGGCCACAATTATTGCCATACTATTTGTTTTGCTGTGCGGTGTACACAGCGCTGTACACAGAATCTGCAGGCACAATAAACCCTGGTCCTGACGCGTGTACAATGTAAATGTATATAGCCTGAGGTGCAGGGAAATCAATATGGCTGCCGTCCACGCCTCATGGTCATCCGGACAGGACACGGCAGCTTCCTGCTGGACGACCCGAGTTGCCATCTTTGATTGTGTCTTTCATTTTTACGGCACATCTAAAAAGATAAATATTCCCGAAACGAAGGGGGTCCCAGAGCTAGGAATAGCGCGGTTCATGTCTGCGAGATCCCACCCCCAACCCTCCCGATTACATTATATAAAACACTAAATTAAGATTTGATTACATGAGACCCCCGAAATAAATAACCTGGTGACGCGCGGTGTAACGGCTTTCCTCGTGTCTGTGACGCGCGGTGTAACGGCTTTCCTCGCGGCAGTGACACGCAGTGTAACGGCTTTCCTCGCGGCAGTGACGCGCGTTGTAACGGCTTTCCTCGCGTCTGCGAACCGCGGTGTAACGGCTTTCCTCGCGTCGGTGACGCGCAGTGTAACGGCTTTCCTCGTGTCTGTGACCCGCGATGTAACGGCTTTCCTCGCGTCTGTGACCTGCGGTGTAACGGCTTTCCTCGCGTCTGTGACCTGCGGTGTAACGGCTTTCCTCACGTCTGTGACGCGCGGTGTAACGGCTTTCCTCGTGTCTGTGACCCGCGGTGTAACGGCTTTCCTCGCGTCTGTGACCTGCGGTGTAACGGCTTTCCTCGCGTCTGTGACACGCGGTGTAACGGCTTTCCTCGTGTCTGTGACGCGCGGTGTAACGGCTTTCCTCTCGTCTGTGACATGCGGTGTAACCGCTTTCCTCGCGTCTGTGACACGCGGTGTAACGGCTTTCCTCGCGTCTGTGACCTGCGGTGTAACGGCTTTCCTCGCGTCTGTGACACGCGGTGTAACGGCTTTCCTCGTGTCGGTGACCCGCGGTGTAACGGCTTTCCTCGCGGCAGTGACGCGCGTTGTAACGGCTTTCCTCGCGTCTGCGAACCGCGGTGTAACGGCTTTCCTCGCGTCGGTGACGCGCAGTGTAACGGCTTTCCTCGTGTCTGTGACCTGCGGTGTAACGGCTTTCCTCGTGTCTGTGACGAGCGGTGTAACGGCTTTCCTCGCGTCTGTAACGCGCGGTGTAACGGCTTTCCTCGTGTCTGTGACCCGCGGTGTAACCGCTTTCCTCGCCTCGGTGACGCGCGGTGTAACGGCTTTCCTCGCGTCTGTGACCTGCGGTGTAACGGCTTTCCTCGCGTCTGTGACACGCGGTGTAACGGCTTTCCTCGTGTCGGTGACCCGCGGTGTAACGGCTTTCCTCGCGGCAGTGACGCGCGTTGTAACGGCTTTCCTCGCGTCTGCGAACCGCGGTGTAACGGCTTTCCTCGCGTCGGTGACGCGCAGTGTAACGGCTTTCCTCGTGTCTGTGACCTGCGGTGTAACGGCTTTCCTCGTGTCTGTGACGAGCGGTGTAACGGCTTTCCTCGCGTCTGTAACGCGCGGTGTAACGGCTTTCCTCGTGTCTGTGACCCGCGATGTAACGGCTTTCCTCGCGTCTGTGACCTGCGGTGTAACGGCTTTCCTCGCGTCTGTGACCTGCGGTGTAACGGCTTTCCTCGCGTCTGTGACCTGCGGTGTAACGGCTTTCCTCGCGTCTGTGACACGCGGTGTAACGGCTTTCCTCGTGTCTGTGACGCGCGGTGTAACGGCTTTCCTCTCGTCTGTGACATGCGGTGTAACCGCTTTCCTCGCGTCTGTGACACGCGGTGTAACGGCTTTCCTCGCGTCTGTGACCTGCGGTGTAACGGCTTTCCTCGCGTCTGTGACACGCGGTGTAACGGCTTTCCTCGTGTCTGTGACCCGCGGTGTAACGGCTTTCCTCGCGTCTGTGACACGCGGTGTAACGGCTTTCCTCGCGTCTGTGACACGCGGTGTAACGGCTTTCCTCGTGTCGGTGACCCGCGGTGTAACGGCTTTCCTCACGTCTGTGACCCGCGGTGTAACGGCTTTCCTCACGTCTGTGACACGCGGTGTAACGGCTTTCCTCGCGGCAGTGACATGCGGTGTAACGGCTTTCCTCGCGTCTGTAACGCACGGTGAAACGGCTTTCCTCGCGGCAGTGACATGCGGTGTAACGGCTTTCCTCTCGTCTGTGACATGCGGTGTAACTGCTTTCCTCGCGTCGGTGACACGCGGTGTAACGGCTTTCCTCGCCTCAGTGACGCGCGGTGTAACGGCTTTCCTCGCCTCGGTGACGTGCGGTGTAACGGCTTTCCTCGCCTCGGTGACACGCGGTGTAACGGCTTTCCTCGCCTCGGTGACACGCGGTGTAACGGCTTTCCTCGCCTCGGTGACGAGCGGTGTAACGGCTTTCCTCGCCTCGGTGACACGCGGTGTAACGGCTTTCCTCGCCTCGGTGACGTGCGGTGTAACGGCTTTCCTCGCCTCGGTGACGTGCGGTGTAACGGCTTTCCTCGCCTCGGTGACACGCGGTGTAACGGCTTTCCTCGCCTCGGTGACGCGCGGTGTAACGGCTTTCCTCGCGTCGGTGACATGCGGTGTAACGGCTTTCCTCGCGGCAGTGACATGCGGTGTAATGGCTTTCCTCGCCTCGGTGACGCGCGATGTAACGGCTTTCCTCGCCTCGGTGACGAGCGGTGTAACGGCTTTCCTCGCCTCGGTGACACGCGGTGTAACGGCTTTCCTCGCCTCGGTGACGAGCGGTGTAACGGCTTTCCTCGCCTCGGTGACGTGCGGTGTAACGGCTTTCCTCGCCTCGGTGACACGCGGTGTAACGGCTTTCCTCGCCTCGGTGATGCGCGGTGTAACGGCTTTCCTCGCGTCGGTGACATGCGGTGTAACGGCTTTCCTCGCCTCGGTGACGTGCGGTGTAACGGCTTTCCTCGCCTCGGTGACACGCGGTGTAACGGCTTTCCTCGCCTCGGTGACACGCGGTGTAACGGCTTTCCTCGCCTCGGTGATGCGCGGTGTAACGGCTTTCCTCGCCTCAGTGACGCGCGGTGTAACGGCTTTCCTCGCCTTGGTGACACGCGGTGTAACGGCTTTCCTCGCCTCGGTGATGCGCGGTGTAACGGCTTTCCTCGCCTCGGTGACACGCGGTGTAACGGCTTTCCTCGCCTCGGTGACGTGCGGTGTAACGGCTTTCCTCGCCTCTGTGACGCGCGGTGTAACGGCTTTCCTCGCCTCGGTGATGCGCGGTGTAACGGCTTGCCTCGGTGACGCGCGGTGTAACGGCTTTCCTCGCCTCGGTGATGCGCGGTGTAACGGCTTTCCTCGCCTCGGTGACGTGCGGTGTAACGGCTTTCCTGGCGGCGGTGACGTGCGGTGTAACGGCTTTCCTCGCCTCGGTGACGCGCAGTGTAACGGTTTGCCTCGGTGACGTGCGGTGTAACGGCTTTCCTCGCCTCGGTGATGCGCGGTGTAACGGCTTTCCTCGCCTCGGTGACGCGCGGTGTAACGGCTTTCCTCGCCTCGGTGACACGCGGTGTAACGGCTTTCCTCGCCTCGGTGACGCGCGGTGTAACGGCTTTCCTCGCCTCGGTGACGCGCGGTGTAACGGCTTGCCTCGGTGACGCGCGGTGTAACGGCTTTCCTCGCCTCGGTGACGTGCGGTGTAACAGCTTTCCTGGCGGCGGTGACGTGCGGTGTAACGGCTTTCCTCGCCTCGGTGACACGCGGTGTAACGGCTTTCCTCGCCTCGGTGACACGCGGTGTAACGGCTTTCCTCGCCTCGGTGACGCGCGGTGTAACGGCTTTCCTCGCCTCGGTGACATGCGGTGTAACGGCTTTCCTCGCCTCGGTGACACGCGGTGTAACGGCTTTCCTCGCCTCGGTGACACGCGGTGTAACGGCTTTCCTCGCGACGGTGACGCGCGGTGTAACCGCTTTCCTCGCGTCTGTGGCCCGCAGTGTAACGGCTTTCCTCACGTCTGTGACGCGCGGTGTAACGGCTTTCCTCGCGACGGTGACACGCAGTGTAACGGCTTTCCTCGCGACGGTGACGCGCGATGTAACGGCTTTCCTCGCCTCGGTGACGTGCGGTGTAACGGCTTTCCTCGCCTCGGTGACGTGCGGTGTAACAGCTTTCCTGGCGGCGGTGACGTGCGGTGTAACGGCTTTCCTCGCCTCGGTGATGCGCGGTGTAACGGCTTTCCTCGCCTCGGTGACGTGCGGTGTAACGGCTTTCCTCGCCTCAGTGACACGCGGTGTAACGGCTTTCCTCGCCTCGGTGACGCGCGGTGTAACGGCTTTCCTCGCCACGGTGACGTGCGGTGTAACGGCTTTCCTCGCCTCGGTGACATGCGGTGTAACGGCTTTCCTCGCCTCGGTAACCCGCGGTGTAGCGGCTTTCCTCGCGACGGTGACGCGCGGTGTAACCGCTTTCCTCGCGTCTGTGGCCCGCAGTGTAACGGCTTTCCTCGCGTCGGTGACACACGGTGTAACGGCTTTCCTCGCGACGGTGACACGCAGTGTAACGACTTTCCTCGCGTCGGTGACACACGGTGTAACGGCTTTCCTCGCGACGGTGACACGCAGTGTAACGGCTTTCCTCGCGACGGTGACGCGCGATGTAACGGGTTTCCTCGCGACGGTGACGCGCGGTGTAACGGCTTTCCTCGCGACGGTGACGCGCGATGTAACGGCTTTCCTCGCCTCGGTGACGTGCGGTGTAACGGCTTTCCTCGCGTCGGTGACGTGCGGTGTAACGGCTTTCCTCACCTCGGTGACGCGCGGTGTAACGGCTTTCCTCGCCTCGGTGACGTGCGGTGTAACGGCTTTCCTCACCTCGGTGACGCGCGGTGTAACGGCTTTCCTCGCCTCGGTGACGAGCGGTGTAACGGCTTTCCTCGCCTCGGTGACACGCGGTGTAACGGCTTTCCTCGCCTCGGTGACACGCGGTGTAACGGCTTTCCTCGCCTCGGTGACACGCGGTGTAACGGCTTTCCTCGCCTCGGTGACACGCGGTGTAACGGCTTTCCTCGCCTCGGTGACGTGCGGTGTAACGGCTTTCCTCACCTCGGTGACGCGCGGTGTAACGGCTTTCCTCGCCTCGGTGACGCGCGGTGTAACGGCTTTCCTCGCCTCGGTGACACACGGTGTAACGGCTTTCCTCGCCTCGGTGACACGCGGTGTAACGGCTTTCCTCGCCTCGGTGACGCGCAGTGTAACGGCTTTCCTCGCCTCGGTGACACGCGGTGTAACGGCTTTCCTCGCGACGGTGACGCGCGGTGTAACGGCTTTCCTCGCCTCGGTGACACGCGGTGTAACGGCTTTCCTCGCGACGGTGACACGCGGTGTAACGGCTTTCCTCGCGTCGGTAACCCGCGATGTAACGGCTTTCCTCGCGTCTGTGACCCGCGGTGTAACGGCTTTCCTCGCGACGGTGACACGCGGTGTAACGGCTTTCCTCGCCTCGGTGATGCGCGGTGTAACGGCTTTCCTCGCCCCGGTGACACGCGGTGTAACGGCTTTCCTCGCGACGGTGACGAGCGGTGTAACGGCTTTCCTCGCCTCGGTGACACGCGGTGTAACGGCTTTCCTCGCCTCGGTGACGTGCGGTGTAACGGCTTTCCTCGCCTCGGTGACGTGCGGTGTAACGGCTTTCCTCGCCTCGGTGATGCGCGGTGTAACGGCTTTCCTCGCCTCGGTGACGCGCGGTGTAACGGCTTTCCTCGCCTCGGTGACACGCGGTGTAACGGCTTTCCTCGCCTCGGTGACACGCGATGTAACGGCTTTCCGCGCCTCGGTGACACGCGGTGTAACGGCTTTCCTCGCCTCAGTGACGCGCGGTGTAACGGCTTTCCTCGCGCCGGTGACACGCGGTGTAACGGCTTTCCTCGCCTCGGTGACACGCGGTGTAACGGCTTTCCTCGCGTCGGTGACACGCGGTGTAACGGCTTTCCTCGCCTCGGTGACACGCGGTGTAACGGCTTTCCTCGCCTCGGTGATGCGCGGTGTAACGGATTTCCTCGCCTCGGTGATGCGCGGTGTAACCGCTTTCCTCGCCTCGGTGATGCGCGGTGTAACGGCTTTCCTCGCCTCGGTGATGCGCGGTGTAACGGATTTCCTCGCCTCGGTGATGCGCGGTGTAACGGATTTCCTCGCCTCGGTGATGCGCGGTGTAACCGCTTTCCTCGCCTCGGTGATGCGCGGTGTAACGGCTTTTCTCGCCTCGGTGACACGCGGTGTAACGGCTTTCCTCGCCTCGGTGACACGCGGTGTAACGGCTTTCCTCGCCTCGGTGATGCGCGGTGTAACGGATTTCCTCGCCTCGGTGATGCGCGGTGTAACCGCTTTCCTCGCCTCGGTGACACGCGGTGTAACGGCTTTTCTCGCCTCGGTGACACGCGGTGTAACGGCTTTCCTCGCCTCGTGACGTGCGGTGTAACGGCTTTCCTCGCCTCGGTGACACGCGGTGTAACGGCTTTCCTCGCCTCGGTGACACGCGGTGTAACGGCTTTCCTCGCCTCGGTGACACGCGGTGTAACGGCTTTCCTCGCCTCGGTGACGTGCGGTGTAACGGCTTTCCTCACCTCGGTGACGCGCGGTGTAACGGCTTTCCTCGCCTCGGTGACGCGCGGTGTAACGGCTTTCCTCGCCTCGGTGACGTGCGGTGTAACGGCTTTCCTCGCCTCGGTGATGCGCGGTGTAACGGCTTTCCTCGCCTCGGTGACACACGGTGTAACGGCTTTCCTCGCCTCGGTGACACGCGGTGTAACGGCTTTCCTCGCCTCGGTGACACGCGGTGTAACGGCTTTCCTCGCCTCGGTGACGCGCGGTGTAACGGCTTTCCTCGCCTCGGTGACGAGCGGTGTAACGGCTTTCCTCGCGTCGGTAACCCGCGATGTAACGGCTTTCCTCGCCTCGGTGACGTGCGGTGTAACGGCTTTCCTCGCGTCTGTGACATGCGGTGTAACGGCTTTCCTCGCCTCGGTGACACGCGGTGTAACGGCTTTCCTCGCCTCGGTGACGCGCGTTGTAACGGCTTTCCTCGCCTCGGTGACACGCGGTGTAACGGCTTTCCTCACGTCTGTGACCCGCGATGTAACGGCTTTCCTCACGTCTGTGACCCGCGATGTAACGGCTTTCCTCACGTCTGTGACACGCGGTGTAACGGCTTTTCTCGCCTCGGTGACACGCGGTGTAACGGCTTTCCTCGCCTCAGTGACGCGCGGTGTAACGGCTTTCCTCGCGTCTGTGACATGCGGTGTAACGGCTTTCCTCGCCTCGGTGACACGCGGTGTAACGGCTTTCCTCGCCTCGGTGACACGCGGTGTAACGGCTTTCCTCGCCTCGGTGACACGCGGTGTAACGGCTTTCCTCACGTCTGTGACCCGCGGTGTAACGGCTTTCCTCGCCTCGGTGACGTGCGGTGTAACGGCTTTCCTCGCCTCGGTGACACGCGGTGTAACGGCTTTCCTCGCCTCGGTGACGCGCGGTGTAACGGCTTTCCTCGCCTCGGTGACACGCGGTGTAACGGCTTTCCTCGCCTCGGTGACACGCGGTGTAACGGCTTTCCTCGCCTCGGTGACACGCGGTGTAACGGCTTTCCTCGCCTCGGTGACACGCGGTGTAACGGCTTTCCTCGCCTCGGTGACACGCGGTGTAACGGCTTTCCTCGCCTCGGTGACACGCGGTGTAACGGCTTTCCTCGCCTCGGTGACACGCGGTGTAACGGCTTTCCTCGCCTCGGTGACGTGCGGTGTAACGGCTTTTCTCGCCTCGGTGACACGCGGTGTAACCGCTTTCCTCGCGTCTCCTTATTTAAATGTTTAACATCCCAATAAAATGCACCCAGGCCATTTTTTCAGATAGCCGTGTAACATGCGTGTCCCTTTCCCGTGTACATGTATGATGTCTTCGCAGATCGCCCTGTTAAAGATCATTCTTGCAGCCGCTCCGACTTCCAAAGCCAAGACGGACTCCATCAATATTCTGGCCGATGTGCTCCCCGAGGAGATGCCGTGAGTGACATGCAAGGGGGCGGGAGTATCCCAGTGACATGCAAGGGGGCGGGAGTATCCCAGTGACATGCAAGGGGGCGGGAGTATCCCAGTGACATGCAAGGGGGCGGGAGTATCCCAGTGACATGCAAGGGGGCGGGAGTATCCCAGTGACATGCAAGGGGGCGGGAGTATCCCAGTGACATGCAAGGGGGCGGGAGTATCCCAGTGACATGCAAGGGGGTGGGAGTATCCCAGTGACATGCAAGGGGGCGGGAGTATCCCAGTGACATGCAAGGGGGCGGGAGTATCCCAGTGACATGCAAGGGGGCGGGAGTATCCCAGTGACATGCAAGGGGGCGGGAGTATCCCAGTGACATGCAAGGGGGCGGGAGTATCCCAGTGACATGCAAGGGGGCGGGAGTATCCCAGTGACATGCAAGGGGGCGGGAGTATCCCAGTGACATGCAAGGGGGCGGGAGTATCCCAGTGACATGCAAGGGGGCGGGAGTATCCCAGTGACATGCAAGGGGGTGGGAGTATCCCAGTGACATGCAAGGGGGCGGGAGTATCCCAGTGACATGCAAGGGGGCGGGAGTATCCCAGTGACATGCAAGGGGGCGGGAGTATCCCAGTGACATGCAAGGGGGCGGGAGTATCCCAGTGACATGCAAGGGGGCGGGAGTATCCCAGTGACATGCAAGGGGGCGGGAGTATCCCAGTGACATGCAAGGGGGCGGGAGTATCCCAGTGACATGCAAGGGGGCGGGAGTATCCCAGTGACATGCAAGGGGGCGGGAGTATCCCAGTGACATGCAAGGGGGCGGGAGTATCCCAGTGACATGCAAGGGGGCGGGAGTATCCCAGTGACATGCAAGGGGGTGGGAGTATCCCAGTGACATGCAAGGGGGTGGGAGTATCCCAGTGACATGCAAGGGGACGGGAGTATCCCAGTGACATGCAAGGGGGCGGGAGTATCCCAGTGACATGCAAGGGGGCGGGAGTATCCCATGTCTTATCTTCCACCTCCTCCCCCCCCCCCCCCATCCCACCACGATTTCACCGCCCCCGGCACATGAAGCATTGTGTGTTGTAGTTGTAACGCAATGAAAGCGCTCGGACATATTACACCTTTATTTTTCCATATTGTTTCGGGTGTGTTTAACACTTTAGCAGCCAGATGGGCCTGCAATGCGAGGGTTAAGTCTGAGGAAGACATGCCCTAAAAAAAATTTTTTAAAAACACGGTAGCAAACTGTTAAACTTGTTGGATATTTGGGCAAAGTTTTAAAGAAATATTTAATATATAAAAAATGTGTTTTTAAAAATACTTTTCTTCCAAAAATGAAGTGGAATTGTGCTTTTGGCACCACTACTTTTTACAAACGCTGCATTGTGAATTCGGGGACATTGCAGGTGTTGATGCCTTTTAGTGGGCTCACACGGTCTAGTTCTTCGCACCTATCTCTTGTAGAGCATCTTTGAGGACCTCACAAGTCTCTTCTTCCTGTTGACTGTTCGGCTCGAGACTTGCAAGGTGTCGACAGCTCATGTTAAACTTCTATCTATGGAGAAAGAGAATGCAATTCCCCCCCCACAATATAAATTAATGACCTGCAGCTGCGAGGGGGCCGGCGAGGAGCGCGGGCGAGGGGGCCGGCGAGAGCGCGGGCGAGGGGGCCGGCGAGAGTGCGGGCGAGGGGGCCGGCGAGAGTGCGGGCGAGGGGGCCTGCGAGAGTGCGGGCGAGGGGGCCGGCGAGAGTGCGGGCGAGAGTGCGGGCGAGGGGGCCGGCGAGAGTGCGGGCGAGAGGGGGCCGGGAGTGCGGGCGAGGGAGGGGCCGGGAGTGCGGGCGAGGGAGGGGCCGGGAGTGCGGGCGAGGGGGGGGGCCGGGGGTACGGGCGAGGTGGGGGCCGGGAGTGCGGGCGAGGGGGGGGCCGGGAGTGCGGGCGAGGGGGGGGCCGGGAGTGCGGGCGAGGGGGGGCCGGGAGTGCAAGCGAGGGAGGGGCCGGGGGTGCGGGCGAGGGGGGGCCGGGAGTGCAAGCGAGGGAGGGGCCGGGGGTGCGGGCGAGGGGCCATTTAGGGTTCTGGGCCAAACGCCAGTTACACTTTAAAGGAATGTTCATTTTAATTAATGTGTCTGAATAAATCTGATCCCGAGAGCTCGGGGGCCGGTTTGTGCCACCGATGCCACCGATGCATGTCGTCATTTAATGGGGACAATGAAATGACCTCGGTTAGAATGCACTCGGCGTGTCCTCGGCAGTGACCGGTGGCATTGGGACAGGTGGGCAGTGATTTCCCGGCCTTGCGTTCCCAGGATCACCGTCCTACAGAGTATGAAGCTGGGAATCGATGTGAACCGGCACAAGGAGATCATCGTGAAGAGCGTCTCGGCTCTGCTGCTCCTCTTACTGAAACACTTCAAGCTCAACCACATCTACCAGGTGAGACGGCAGCACCGCTCTCCGGCCAGGTGAGACGGCGGCACCGCTCTCCGGCCAGGTGAGACGGCGGCACCGCTCTCCGGCCAGGTGAGACGGCGGCACCGCTCTCCGGCCAGGTGAGACGGCGGCACCGCTCTCAGGCCAGGTGAGACGGCGGCACCGCTCTCTGGCCAGGTGAGACGGCAGCACTGCCCTCCGGCCAGGTGAGACGGCAGCACCGCTCTCCGGCCAGGTGAGACGGCAGCACCGCTCTCCGGCCAGGTGAGACGGCAGCACCGCTCTCCGGCCAGGTGAGACGGCAGCACCGCTCTCAGGCCAGGTGAGACGGCGGCACCGCTCTCTGGCCAGGTGAGACGGCGGCACCGCTCTCCGGCCAGGTGAGACGGCAGCACCGCTCTCCGGCCAGGTGAGACGGCAGCACTGCCCTCCGGCCAGGTGAGACGGCAGCACCGCTCTCCGGCCAGGTGAGACGGCAGCACCGCTCTCCGGCCAGGTGAGACGGCAGCACCGCTCTCCGGCCAGGTGAGACGGCAGCACCGCTCTCAGGCCAGGTGAGACGGCGGCACCGCTCTCTGGCCAGGTGAGACGGCGGCACCGCTCTCCGGCCAGGTGAGACGGCGGCACCGCTCTCCGGCCAGGTGAGACGGCAGCACCGCTCTCCGGCCAGGTGAGACGGCAGCACTGCCCTCCGGCCAGGTGAGACGGCAGCACCTGGCCGGTCCCACGGAAAGCCGCGTCGCCCCTGGCCGGTCCCTGGGAAAGCCGCGTCACCCCTGACCGGTCCCTGGGAAAGCCGCGTCGCCCCTGACCGGTCCCTGGGAACGCCGCATCGCCCCTGGCCGGTCCCTGGGAGCGCCGCGTCGCCCCTGGCCGGTCCCTGGGAACGCCGCGTCGGCCTCACAGTGAATGGGTCACATCCCCTCTTTTCTTATCCGGTGCAGTTTGAATACGTGACCCAGCACCTCGTGTTTGCCAACTGCATCCCCCTGATCCTGAAATTCTTCAACCAGAACATCATGTCCTACATCTGCGCCAAGAACAGGTAAGAGCAGCGACTGGAGTAGCGCGTGTGTGCTTGCGTGTGTGCTTGCGTGTGTGCTTGCGTGTGTGCTTGCGTGTGTGCTTGCGTGTGTCTGCGTTCGTCTGTGTGTCTGGGCAGGCTCCCCAAGGTCTAGCAGTCACAAAGGGGCCCCAGTGGGGTGCCCCCTGTTCTCTGGACCTGGCACTTAGCCTTTCCCCGCTGACCAAATGGTTCTCTCACCTCTGGACATCCTTTCTCCTTTGAACTCCGATGTCTATGCAGACATCCTGGCACCTACGTAGATGCCCCGGCTGACTGCATAGACGTTTATACATACTGTATAAAACATACATTAATAAAGTATAGACCTTGGGGACCCTTATACCTGTGAGGGAAATGGGTCTGGGATACCAGGGTTCTGGGGGACAGTGGAGAGCCCCGGTGTAATTCCCCCCGCGTACCCGCAAATCACGCCTGCGCGTCGGGGGGAATTACTGGACCTCCGGCAACCTTGTCCCTCGAACTCCTGCAAACGAAAGGAATACATTTCAACCCAAATATCCCACTTCAAACTTACACTCCCGACGTTTTATGTCTCTGGGGCAAGGGGAACAGGTACAGCCTAAAAACAGGTCATGTTTTTACTTTGCATTGCAAGGGAATTCCATAATACACCCTGTCTTCATCTACAGGCGGGTACCCACAAATCATACACTATTTGCGGGTAACATAACAGTACTACCGGCTACTCCGGGCAGCAACATTTAATACACTTTTTAACCCTAGTTGCTCCCCAATATCCACCCTTAATCTCCTGCTCCCACAGTCCCTGTCCTGCAGCTGTTTCCTAACAGGGACCCTAACTGCACCTGGCACCCCTAACTTACATTCCTGCAGGGGACCGTAAAATGGGGACAGAGAGACACATCAAGGCACACTACTAGACCCAAGAGCTGACACTTCAGCCCTTGACATACGGTTTTTAGGGGCAGCCAGCCGGGCTTCACCTTTATTAATGAAGGCCGGCTACCCCCCCTACCGTCACAGCCGTCATCAATTCTCTGGCAGATTTCTGATGCGTTGTTTCTGTAGCCGCGTTCCCAATTTCTGGACGGGGCGCGTTATAGGATCACGCAGAATGAAGAGAATCCCGCAGAAATGTCACAATTGCGGTAATTGGGGCCGGGTTATAAATTAATTTTTTTGCTTGTCTCATATTTTAGTTATTTGGTCAAAATACAAAATAAGCGCACTGGACGCATACAGACAGACGCCACAACCTGAGCAATGTAAGGGAGGGCAGATCGGGGACAATATTATCTAACATTAGACATGCGGTATGTGGGAGGAGGGCAAACGAGTAAAGGGGATTCGCAATAACCAAAGTAAAGCACTGGCGGCCTGAACACAGACATGGCCATGGGTTGACCAATGGAAAGCCGAGAAGTCTCTGCTTTTCTATTGGCTGCCAGAGCAAGGCCTGACCATTATGGTCAATTTGGGTCAACCAGTTTTCTCGATGGACCCCGGGCTCTCTGCTCCTGAGCCGAAGGACCCCCTGGACATTGGGGGACCACCGCTCAACTCTGATGGGCCCTCCTCCCTGGTTCAGGTATTCTTTTGGGGGTTGATTGTTCGTTTGAAAGTTGGACGGTCAGAGTGTCCGGCCGCCGGGCAGGGAAAGGATGGAGTGGGACCTCGCCGGACACACCTATTTATTTTTTATTTATTTTTAATGCATTGACTTTGTCAAATTACAAATCGGACAAAAGTAAATACAGTTAAAAGAAAATATTACTAAATACTGTTAAAGATAAAACATTCTATATAAACGGTTTAACCTATAAACCGGTGATTCCCCGCAGGGGGCTGGGAACCACCTTGAGGTTTGAGATGTCTCCAAGGGGGTCGCCAAAAACCATCTGTATATTGGGGTCCTGAGCCCGTGCGGGGACGGCGCGCTTAGTAAGGCCCCAAACTACACCTCGGCAAGAGGGGGTATAGCGGTAATCACAGCTGGAGCCTCCAAAGTCGCTCCCCACAATGCTTTGCATCCACAGCAGCAAGGCATTGTGGGACGTGACTTTGGAGGCTCCCGCAAATGAGTGACAGCTACACCCCCCTGTGCATACTGAGGGGCAGTTTGTGGGATTATTAAGCGTGTGTTCCCCCCACGAGTTTAGGGCGCTATGCTGCCTGGGAGCACTGACGCAGGTTTGTTAGCATCGGTCCGATGAGTAGCAATAAGATTTATTATTTCGGAGTTCGTAGAATATTTTCTAGCAGGGGGAGCACAGTGTAACAAAGGTCGGGAAGCAAACTATTCTACTTATGTGAAAACATTAGCCACAATATAATAAGGAAATGTAGTGTCATTTAAAATGAGCTGGCTAATTAAAAAAAAATGAATTAGTACAGAAAATTATACAAATATATTCTAGATCGCTTGTTGTTTCCAAGTCTGTATTTGGAATCCGATTTGCATCTTTTTCTTCCGAGCTTGTGATTTCCCGTCCTCTCTCCCTCCCAGTATCGCGGTCCTGGACGCGCCAGCGTGTGTAATCCACGAGCTGCCGGAGCTGAGCGCGGAGAGTCTGGTACGGACGCTACACGTGGGGACGCCGAGGAACGGCCTCTGGTTTCTAACCCTCTGCGCGGTTCTGTGTACGGAGATCAGGGAGCAGGAAATAGGGGGAAACCCAGCCCCCTAAATTAAGGGGGAATCCAGTCTTTGGGAAACACAAAAGCTAAGTTTATACCCTCGCTGCCCGAGGCTGCGATGTGTTTCTCAGCGCGGTGCGTTTTATCTGATATGTGTAGGTAATTAGCACTGGCAAACGTAAGTATTTTCCCTGTATTTCTTAACTGTTCGATGTGTCCACGGTATTATTATCGTTTATTTGTAAAGCGCCTGCATATGCCGCAGCGCGGTACAATGGGGGGTATAGAGATTTGATCATTACATGGACAGAATTACATACACATAAGGACAAACAGATACAGGGAGGTAATGAGGGCCCTGATCCCGAGAGCTTACACGCTCCCAATTGTTGGTTCAGCTAAACAGATGTATACTGAATATGTGTGAATTCCGTGTTCCTGTAGAACAGGCCCTTCCTGCCTCACATACAGCTGACAGGCCCTCCCTGCCTCGCATACGGCTGACAGGCCCTCCCTGCCTCACATACGGCTAACAGGCCCTTCCTGCCTCGCATACGGCTAACAGGCCCTCCCTGCCTCGCATACGGCTAACAGGCCCTCCCTGCCTCGCATACGGCTGACAGGCCCTCCCTGCCTCACATACGGCTAGCGGGCCCTCCCTGCCTCACATACGGCTGACAGGCCCCCCCTGCCTCACATATGGCTGACAGGCCCTCCCTGCCTCACATACGGCTGACAAGCCCTCCCTGCCTCACATACGGCTGACAGGCCCTCCCTGCCTCACATACGGCTGACAAGCCCTCCCTGCCTCACATACGGCTAACAGGCCTCACTATCTCACATACGGCTAACGGGCCCTCCCTGCCTCACATACGGCTAACGGGCCCTCCCTGCCTCACATACGGCTAACGGGCCCTCCCTGCCTCACATACGGCTACCGGGCCCTCCCTGCCTCACATACGGCTACCGGGGCCTCCCTGCCTCCCATAAGGCTACCGGGGCCTCCCTGCCTCCCATACGGCTACCGGGGCCTCCCTGACTCCCATACGGCTACCGGGGCCTCCCTGACTCCCATACGGCTACCGGGGCCTCCCTGACTCCCATACGGCTACCGGGGCCTCCCTGCCTCCCATACGGCTACCGGGGCCTCCCTGCCTCCCATACGGCTACCGGGGCCTCCCTGCCTCCCATACGGCTACCGGGGCCTCCCTGCCTCCCATACGGCTACCGGGGCCTCCCTGCCTCCCATACGGCTACCGGGGCCTCCCTGCCTCCCATACGGCTAACGGGCCCTCCCTGCCTCACATACGGCTAACGGGCCCTCCCTGCCTCACATACGGCTGACAGGGCCTCCCTGCCTCACATACGGCTGACAGGCCCTCCCTGTCTCACATACGGCTGACAGGCCCTCCCTGTCTCACATACGGCTGACAGGCCCTCCCTGCCTCACATACGGCTGACAGGCCCTCCCTGCCTCACATACGGCTGACAGGCCCTCCCTGCCTCACATACGGCTAACAGGCCTCACTGTCTCACATACGGCTAACGGGCCCTCCCTGCCTCACATACGGCTAACGGGCCCTCCCTGCCTCACATACGGCTAACGGGCCCTCCCTGCCTCACATACGGCTAACGGGCCCTCCCTGCCTCACATACGGCTAACGGGCCCTCCCTTCCTCACATACGGCTAACGGGCCCTCCCTTCCTCACATACGGCTAACGGGCCCTCCCTGCCTCACATACGGCTGACAGGCCCTCCCTGCCTCACATACGGCTGACAGGCCCTCCCTGCCCCACATACGGCTACCGGGCCCTCCCTGCCTCACATACGGCTACCGGGCCCTCCCTGCCTCCCATACGGCTACCGGGGCCTCCCTGCCTCCCATACGGCTACCGGGGCCTCCCTGCCTCCCATACGGCTACCGGGCCCTCCCTGCCTCCCATACGGCTAACGGGCCCTCACTGCCTCACAAGTTTCTCCTTAGCAACCTATCAAAAAATCAGCTGCTAGAATTATTTCACTTTCTCCCGTCTCTGCTCATCCCCTTAGATCCGTCTCCTGGATTTCAATCGCATATTGGATCACTCAGAAAGTTCTCCTCTTTACCTTTAAGACTCTCCACTTATCAGCTCCTCCCTACATATCAGCTCTGATCTCGTTATGCCCGTGCTCGTCTCCGGCACTCCTGTGTCTTCCCTCCACCCATTTCACCTCTACAGCTCTCTTCCACCTTTAAACCTTTTCCCCTCACTGTCCCTTACCTGTGGAACTCCCTCACTGCCCCTTACCTGTGGAACTCCCTCACTGCACCTTACCTGTGGAACTCCCTCACTGCCCCTTACCTGTGGAACTCCCTCACTGCCCCTTACCTGTGGAACCCCCTCACTGCCCCTTACCTGTGGAACTCCCTCACTGCCCCTTATCTGTGGAACTCCCTCACTGCCCCTTACCTGTGGAACTCCCTCACTGCCCCTTACCTGTGGAACCCCCTCACTGCCCCTTACCTGTGGAACTCCCTCACTGCCCCTTACCTGTGAAACTCCCTCACTGCCCCTTACCTGTGGAACTCCCTCACTGCCCCTTACCTGTGGAACTCCCTCACTGCCCCTTACCTGTGGAACTCCCTCACTGCCCCTTACCTGTGGGACTCCCTCACTGCCCCTTACCTGTGGAACTCCCTCACTGCCCCTTACCTGTGGAACTCCCTCACTGCACCTTACCTGTGGAACTCCCTCACTGCCCCTTACCTGTGGAACTCCCTCACTGCCCCTTACCTGTGGAACTCCCTCACTGCCCCTTACCTGTGGAACTCCCTCACTGCCCCTTACCTGTGGAACTCCCTCACTGCCCCTTACCTGTGGGACTCCCTCACTGCCCCTTACCTGTGGAACTCCCTCACTGCCCCTTACCTGTGGGACTCCCTCACACTCGGTATACTCCAAGCTCCTTCTCTCCCCACCTGTAAGACAAACCTTAGGGCTCGCCTCTTTAATGCAGCGTTTCAATAGCCTGGACTTGTGGCTCCTCTCCCACACCCACAGTCACTCCTACCAAGCACTGCCATCTCCTGCACCTATTCCCTCACCAGCTGTCTCTGTAAGGCCCCGTACACACTGCGCACTTCGCAACGTGCTCACGCGTTCGTCACCGACCCCTGGCGGCCAATGGTAGTGTTCAGTCTTGAAGCTATCATTGGATCCAAAGTAAGGCGTCGACGCGGCTGCAGTCGCGGGAGTCTTTTCAATCTGTGATCTCCGGCTGCAGCAGCGCGACGTCAGTTTCAGCAGCCAATCAATGCACTGGCTGTGAAATTGACCAGAGACTCGGCAGCTCCCTGCTCCAGATAGACACACACACACACATGTATATACACACACACACACACACACACACACACGTTATGTTTCTGTGATTTTGCAATGCCCGTGACACAGCCCCCCTCCCCCCCTGCTCTCCGGTCCCTGCTCCCCACTCTCCGCTCCCCGCATGTCGTCCTGTGTTGGATCATTCCGTTTGCGGGGGATGATCACCCAGCAGACGGAGGCGCGCACACAGCGTCGCGAAGTGCGCTGTGTGAAAGGGCCCCAAGTCTCGCAGCATACCACTTAGATTGTAAGCTCTCCGGGGCAGGGATTTCCTTTCTTGTCGTCGGATTTTGCTTGTTGCACTTTGTATTATAATTCCCTACACTTGTCTCTCTTGTAAAGCTCTGAGTACACTGTGGGTGCTGTACAAATACACTGGGCGCTATATAAAGAGAGCGATACATTCATACAATCTAGAGGGATTGAGGGACAAAGTATAGATCAGTATGGAGTATGGTCGGACCCGAGAGCTGATCCCATTAAGGTTTGGGAGAGCGGATGTTATGGGCCGTTGCACAGCCTGGAGGTTGGGCCTTTATCAGTAACTGTAGTGAGGTTTTCCCAACGACTTTCTCATTTCCGTTGTGATAAAACGGCGCGCGAGTTTGTCATTTCCCTCTCTGTTCTGTGACCGCGTGTTATTCTGGGTCACATCTCCTGTACCCCTTCCCATTTCTGTCTTTACGTGTTCAGACCAGCCACCCCCCCTCCCGAGGCCCCCTCCTCCCGAGGCCCCCTCTTCTTTTCCGCCCGACCCCTCATTTTGGAACTATAGACCTCTTATGGATGATGTCTATATAGAGTTTAAGAAAGCGCGCTCCTCGCTAATGTAATATTAATGACAGGCGCACATTGAACATATGAGAGGGATAAAAAGTTTTTTTTAAAAATGGGACGAGAAGGGAACAAAAGAATAAATAGTGCAACAAGTTCCAAAAGTATTAGATGTATTGTAACGTATAACCCTGTGCATTTAATGTGACTGTGTATTAGAACTCTGCGCACAGCGCACTCTGAAACGCGAGGCGACTCTCGCTGGGTTACTTCCTAAATAAATAAGTCTCACTCACAAGTGACACGGTCTTTAAGACATGGTAAGGTGTCCGGAGTGTCTCTTAACGCTCTCCCTCGGGTCGCGCTCCTGCACGGGTTCCTGGGATTAGTCGAGCCGCAGACTTGGCTTCGTCGCAGTCCCGGTCAGCGTTGGATCGCGTAGCGCTTATTCGCGCTGTTCCGCTGTACACGTAGATGTATATACACAAAGTTTTGTGTTGGAAAACAGCCTCGCCGTACCATTGTACCCTTACTCACTTTCAGATAGTACACTTTAGTATGTCCCAGTTAATTGGCAAAAGGGGAATCACCGCCTGTGTGTTTCAATGTTCATATCTTGGGTATATAGTGATGTCTATTTTTCAGTTACATTATAATGCCATTAATATGAAGTAAATTTACCTTAGTATCAGTAACTAATGGCTGCTTTGTATGGTGATATAATTTAGCTAGTGAGAAGACAAACAGTATATATATATATATATATATATATATCTGGAGTGATATAAGTGTGATCATGAGATTCATCTATCATAAAGCCAACTAACTCCTACGGTCGGTTTAGCTGTTCAGATACAGTAACTTCCGCTTAGAAAGCCCATATCGTTGTAGATCTGTTCTTGGCACTGGAACGGCATCTCGCCTAACCGCCCAGTGCTACAATGATTCATTATATTCCTTTTGTACATTGTTCCTCTCAAATGTCATCAAGAGGAACAATGTACAACAGGAATGGCTAGAAGTAACAGCAGGGACATCTATGTAACACATGTAACTTCCCGCTTGTTGTTAATGACGTTCTCAGTGTTGTCCGCATATAGATGGTGTGTAACAGCTCTATATCCAGAGTGCATGCGCGCAGAACAGAGCATCACATATCACCATGACTACATCCTCCAAATATAAACTCCCTCACTGCTGGTGCAAGACTTCTGGTGCAGGTAGGACCCCAGTGGCCGGAACAGCAGGGGGCAGGCGAGGAGGCAACGGGTTCATAGGCAAGGGTCCAGGGCAAACGGCAATAAGCATGGTCGGGGTCACAAGCAGAGGTCCAGGGCAGGTGGCAAGAATCGTGGTCGGGGTCACAAGCAGGGGTCCAGGGCAGGCGGCAATAAGCATGGTCGGGGTCACAAGCATAGGTCCAGGGCAGGCGGCAATAAGCATGGTCGGGGTCACAAGCAGGGGTCCAGGGCAGGCGGCAATAAGCATGGTCGGGGTCACAAGCATAGGTCCAGGGCAGGCGGCAATAAGCATGGTCGGGGTCACACGCAGGGGTCCAGGGCAGGCGGCAAGAATCGGGGTCACAGGCAGAGGTTGGCAGCAGGGAATCGTCAGGGACAGAGGCTATGCCAGGGACAGGGCAAGGAACAAACAGGGAACAAGCCCAATTTCAGGCAAGGACCTTTATTCACAAGGACATGTACAAAAACAGGGAACAGACGGTGGCAGAGAAGACCAGGGAACACAAAGCAAAGGCAAGGAACCACAGGAAACTATAAAGACAGAGGACAGGACCAAGAAGTGGAGACCGAAAGACAGAGGATCCCCAGAGCAGACAGAAACAGCAGCACACCCGGTGGACAGACAAGGGAACTGTGGTAGGAAGACTCTGACAGACCGGCTCCACCCCTGATGAAGCCAATTGGCGAAACGTGTTGGATGCGTGTGACATCACTACACGTGATGGCTGGAGGGGGGAGAGAGATACATCAGGTGGCTCGGCGGGACGCCGTACCAATGTAAAAGTAACTTTCTTACTTGCAACTGATATAGGCTTTCAGATAAAATAACTCCCTGAGCACAGAATAATTGTAGCACTGTGCGGTTAGGCGAGATGCCGTTCCAGCGCTCGGGAAAGAATAGATATGCAACGATATGGGCTTTCTAAACTGAAGTTATCTGGACAGCTGAACCAACCAATTACAGTACAGGCAGTCCTCGGTTATCCGACACAATGTGTTACTTAAAATGGCGTTGGATAGCGAAACGTTTTAAAGTGAAACACGTTTTCACATAGGAACACTGTTTAAATGAAAGGTTCCGTTCCTGAAGGCATTTTTAACACTAAAAGACACCAAATATTTTACGCAGGCAATAAGATATGCAGCACACATAAATTATATAGTGTATAAACTGTATTATATATATAATATAACATAATAAATAATATATTATATAGTATAATATCATATAATATTATATAATATAATATTATATATATACATATATATATATATATATATACACTCTTACGATGCTTTGCAACGTTGTTTATAGACATATATATATATATACACATATATATATATATATATATATATACATATATACATCACATAAACAACGTTGCAAAGCGTTGTAAGAGCGTTGGATAAGCCGTTTTGGCGTTGGGAAAATGAACACAGCTATGCATTGCACAGCGTTGGATAAGCCACTGAGGACTGCCTGTAGTTTTACTAGTTTATGGCTGATGTACCTGTACTGCCACCAAGTGTCCACTTGCTGGTATTGCAACATGCGTGCACGGCATTGGAATGAAAGATTTCTGTATTTCAGCTACTTTATTAAGTATCACTTAGAAATCATTACATAGTAATTGAACGGCCATATAGGGTTTTATTCTCATCATAAATGAGAATAAAGGCAAAAAGAAGACCTCTTAAAGCATCTGAAAGGCCAGTTAATCCAGACGCACAGACAAGGCGTTACCCTGTGACCCTATAAGACTATATTAGTGGGGTATAAGTGAATGAGTTGACGGCTGCTGTGGCAGGAAAGGGTTCGGGTAATTTTCTCCCGTGTTACTCTTCTCGCGTCTGGGTAACATGCAGAGGGGTTTTCTGCCTCCGCAGTCGGTGTTACTGGACACGCTGCCAGCGACGCGTATATTCCGATGTCTGCGCCTCCCGGGGATTTCACTCCAGGTCTGAGCCGCAGAAAACGTGTCTGTGCAAAGCCGCGGAAACGTAATGTAAACGCCTTCCTCTGAGCGGCGCGCTCCGTGGGGTATTTATCAGGGTGCTCGCTCCGCGGGGTATTTATCAGGGTGCTCGCTCCGCGGGGTATTTATCAGGGCGCTCGCTCCGCGGGGTATTTATCAGGGCGCTCGCTCCGCGGGGTATTTATCAGGGCGCTCGCTCCGCGGGGTATTTATCAGGGCGCTCGCTCCGTGGGGTATTTATCAGGGTGCTCGCTCCGGGGGGTATTTATCAGAGTGCTCGCTCCGCGGGGTATTTATCAGGGTGCTCGCTCCGCGGGGTATTTATCAGGGTGTTCGCTCCGCGGGGTATTTATCAGGGTGCTCTTTCCGCGGGGTATTTATCAGGGTGCTCGCTCCGCGGGGTATTTATCAGGGTGCTCGCTCCGCGGGGTATTTATCAGGGTGCTCGCTCCGCGGGGTATTTATCAGGGCGCTCGCTCCGCGGGGTATTTATCAGGGTGCTTTTTCCGCGGGGTATTTATCAGGGTGCTCGCTCCGCGGGGTATTTATCAGGGTGCTCGCTCCATGGGGTATTTATCAGGGCGCTCGCTCCGCGGGGTATTTATCAGGGTGCTCTTTCCGCGGGGTATTTATCAGGGTGCTCGCTCCGTGGGGTATTTATCAGGGTGCTCGCTCCGCGGGGTATTTGTCAGGGTGCTCGCTCCGCGGGGTATTTATCAGGGTGCTCGCTCCGCGGGGTATTTATCAGGGTGCTCGCTCCGTGGGGTATTTATCAGGGTGCTCGCTCCGCGGGGTATTTATCAGGGCGCTCGCTCCGCAGGGTATTTATCAGGGCGTTCGCTCCGCGGGGTATTTATCAGGGTGCTCGCTCCGTGGGGTATTTATCAGGGTGCTCGCTCCGCGGGGTATTTATCAGGGTGTTCGCTCCGCGGGGTATTTATCAGGGTGCTCTTTCCGCGGGGTATTTATCAGGGTGCTCGCTCCGCGGGGTATTTATCAGGGTGCTCGCTCCGCGGGGTATTTATCAGGGCGCTCGCTCCGCGGGGTATTTATCAGGGCGCTCGCTCCGCGGGGTATTTATCAGGGTGCTCTTTCCGCGGGGTATTTATCAGGGTGCTCGCTCCGCGGGGTATTTATCAGGGTGCTCGCTCCGCGGGGTATTTATCAGGGCGCTCGCTCCGCGGGGTATTTATCAGGGTGCTCTTTCCGCGGGGTATTTATCAGGGTGCTCGCTCCGTGGGGTATTTATCAGGGTGCTCGCTCCGCGGGGTATTTATCAGGGTGCTCACTCCGCGGGGTATTTATCAGGGTGCTCGCTCCGCGGGGTATTTATCAGGGTGCTCGCTCCGTGGGGTATTTATCAGGGTGCTCGCTCCGTGGGGTATTTATCAGGGTGCTCGCTCCGCGGGGTATTTATCAGGGCGCTCGCTCCGCAGGGTATTTATCATGGCGTTCGCTCCGCGGGGTATTTATCAGGGTGCTCGCTCCGTGGGGTATTTATCAGGGTGCTCGCTCCATGGGGTATTTATCAGGGTGCTCGCTCCATGGGGTATTTATCAGGGTGTTCGCTCCGTGGGGTATTTATCAGGGTGCTCGCTCCGTGGGGTATTTATCAGGGTGCTCGCTCCGCGGGGTATTTATCAGGGTGCTCTTTCCGCGGGGTATTTATCAGGGTGCTCGCTCCGCGGGGTATTTATCAGGGTGCTCGCTCCGCGGGGTATTTATCAGGGTGCTCGCTCCGCGGGGTATTTATCAGGGTGCTCGCTCCGCGGGGTATTTATCAGGGTGCTCGCTCCGTGGCTGTAGAAATTAGGTCAAGAAATATTTTCCCATAGAAGAAATTGGAACGTTTCTGCAATTATTTGTCTCTAGCTTTGCAGCGCCCATACTGCGCGCGTCCCGTCCTATGTGTCCCATACTGCGCGCGTCCCGTCCTATCCGTCCCATACTGCGCGTGTCCCATACTGCGCGCGTCCCGTCCTATCCATCCCATACTGCGCGCGTCCCGTCCTATCCATCCCATACTGCGCGCGTCCCATACTATCCGTCCCGTACTGCGCGCGTCCCGTCCTATCCATCCCATACTGCGCGCGTCCCATACTATCCGTCCCGTACTGCGCGCGTCCCGTCCTATCCGTCCCATACTGCGCGCGTCCCGTCCTATCCGTCCCGTACTGCGCGCGTCCCGTCCTATCCGTCCCATACTGCGCGCGTCCCGTACTATCCGTCCCGTACTGCGCGCGTCCCGTCCTATCCGTCCCGTACTGCGCGCGTCCCGTACTATCCGTCCCGTACTGCGCGCGTCCCATACTGCGCGCGTTCCATACAATCCATCCCATACTGCGCGCGTCCCGTACTATCCGTCCCGTACTGCGCGCGTCCCGTACTATCCGTCCCATACTGCGCGCGGCCCGTACTATCCGTCCCATACTGCGCGCGTCCCATACTATCCATCCCATACTGCGCGCGTCCCGTACTGCGCGCGTCGCGTCCTATACGTCCCATACTGCGAGCGTCCCGTCCTATCCGTCCCGTACTGCGCGCGTCCCGTACTATCCGTCCCGTACTGCGCGCGTCCCGTACTATCCGTCCCGTACTGCGCGCGTCCCGTACTATCCGTCCCGTACTGCGCGCGTCCCGTACTATCCGTCCCGTACTGCGCGCGTCCCGTACTATCCGTCCCGTACTGCGCGCGTCCCGTCCTATCCGTCCCGTACTGCGCGCGTCCCGTACTATCCGTCCCATACTGCACGCGTCCCGTCCTATCCGTCCCGTACTGCGTGCGTCCCATACTATCCGTCCCGTACTGCGCGCGTCCCGTCCTATCCGTCCCGTACTGCGCGCGTCCCGTACTATCCGTCCCATACTGCGCGCGTCCCGTCCTATCCGTCCCGTACTGCGCGCGTCCCGTACTATCCGTCCCATACTGCGCGCGTCCCGTCCTATCCGTCCTGTACTGCGCGCGTCCCGTACTATCCGTCCCATACTGCGCGCGTCCCGTACTGCGCGCGTCCCGTACTATCCGTCCCATACTGCGCGCGTCCCGTCCTATCCGTCCCGTACTGCGCGCGTCCCGTACTATCCGTCCCATACTGCGCGCGTCCCGTCCTATCCGTCCCATACTGCGCGCGTCCCGTACTATCCGTCCCGTACTGCGCGCGTCCCGTACCAACCATCCCATACTGCGCGCGTCCCATACTGCGTGCGACCCGTACTATCAGACCCGTACTGCCCGACCCGTACTGCCCGACCCGTACTATCAGACCCGTACTATCAGACCCGTACTGCCCGACCCGTACTATCAGACCCGTACTGCCCGACCCGTACTGCCCGACCCGTACTATCAGACCCGTACTGCCCGACCCGTACTATCAGACCCGTACTGCCCGACCCGTACTGCCCGACCCGTACTATCAGACCCGTACTGTCAGACCCGTACTATCAGACCCGTACTGTCAGACCCGTACTGCCCGACCCGTACTATCAGACCCGTACTGCCCGACCCGTACTGCCCGACCCGTACTATCAGACCCGTACTGCCAGACCCGTACTGCCCGACCCGTACTATCAGACCCGTACTATCAGACCCGTACTGCCAGACCCGTACTGCCCGACCCGTACTGCCCGACCCGTACTGCCCGACCCGTACTATCAGACCCGTACTATCAGACCCGTACTGCCCGACCCGTACTATCAGACCCGTACTGCCCGACAAGTACTGCCAGACCCGTACTGCCCGACCCGTACTATCAGACCCGTACTGCCCGACCCGTACTATCAGACCCGTACTGCCCGACCCGTACTGCCCGACCCGTACTATCCGACCCGTACTGCCCGACAAGTACTGCCAGACCCGTACTGCCCGACCCGTACTATCAGACCCGTACTATCAGACCCGTACTATCAGACCCGTACTATCAGACCCGTACTATCAGACCCGTACTGCCCGACCCGTACTATCAGACCCGTACTGCCCGACCCGTACTGCCCGACCCGTACTATCAGACCCGTACTGCCCGACAAGTACTATCAGACCCGTACTGCCCGACAAGTACTGCCAGACCCGTACTGCCCGACCCGTACTATCAGACCCGTACTATCAGACCCGTACTGCCCGACAAGTACTATCAGACCCGTACTGCCCGACCCGTACTATCAGACCCGTACTGCCCGACCCGTACTGCCCGACAAGTACTATCAGACCCGTACTATCAGACCCGTACTGCCCGACCCGTACTGCCCGACCCGTACTGCCCGACCCGTACTGCCCGACCCGTACTATCAGACCCGTACTGCCCGACCCGTACTGCCCGACCCGTACTGCCCGACCCGTACTGCCCGACCCGTACTATCAGACCCGTACTATCCGACCCGTACTATCAGACCCGTACTATCAGACCCGTACTATCAGACCCGTACTGCCCGACCCGTACTATCAGACCCGTACTGCCCGACCCGTACTGCCCGACCCGTACTGCCCGACCCGTACTATCAGACCCGTACTATCCGACCCGTACTATCAGACCCGTACTATCAGACCCGTACTATCAGACCCGTACTGCCCGACCCGTACTATCAGACCCGTACTGCCCGACCCGTACTGCCCGACCCGTACTGCCCGACCCGTACTATCAGACCCGTACTATCAGACCCGTACTATCCGACCCGTACTATCAGACCCGTACTATCAGACCCGTACTGCCCGACAAGTACTATCAGACCCGTACTGCCCGACCCGTACTGCCCGACCCGTACTATCAGACCCGTACTGCCCGACCCGTACTGCCCGACCCGTACTATCAGACCCGTACTGCCCGACAAGTACTATCCGACCCGTACTGCCCGACCCGTACTATCAGACCCGTACTGCCAGACCCGTACTGCCCGACCCGTACTATCAGACCCGTACTATCCGACCCGTACTATCAGACCCGTACTATCAGACCCGTACTGCCCGACAAGTACTATCAGACCCGTACTGCCCGACCCGTACTGCCCGACCCGTACTATCAGACCCGTACTGCCCGACCCGTACTGCCCGACCCGTACTATCAGACCCGTACTGCCCGACCCGTACTGCCCGACCCGTACTATCAGACCCGTACTATCAGACCCGTACTGCCAGACCCGTACTGCCAGACCCGTACTGCCCGACCCGTACTGCCCGACCCGTACTATCAGACCCGTACTGCCCGACCCGTACTATCAGACCCGTACTATCAGACCCGTACTGCCCGACAAGTACTATCAGACCCGTACTGCCCGACCCGTACTATCAGACCCGTACTGCCCGACCCGTACTGCCCGACCCGTACTGCCCGACCCGTACTGCCCGACCCGTACTGCCCGACCCGTACTGCCCGACCGTACTATCAGACCCGTACTGCCCGACCCGTACTGCCCGACCCGTACTATCAGACCCGTACTGTCAGACCCGTACTGCCCGACCCGTACTGCCCGACCCGTACTGCCCGACCCGTACTGCCCGACCCGTACTGCCCGACCCGTACTGCCCGACCCGTACTGCCCGACCCGTACTGCCCGACCCGTACTGCCCGACCCGTACTATCAGACCCGTACTGCCCGACCCGTACTGCCCGACCCGTACTGCCCGACCCGTACTATCAGACCCGTACTGCCCGACCCGTACTATCAGACCCGTACTGTCAGACCCGTACTGCCCGACCCGTACTATCAGACCCGTACTGCCCGACCCGTACTGCCCGACCCGTACTGCCCGACCCGTACTGCCCGACCCGTACTGCCCGACCCGTACTGCCCGACCCGTACTATCAGACCCGTACTGCCCGACCCGTACTGCCCGACCCGTACTGCCCGACCCGTACTATCAGACCCGTACTATCAGACCCGTACTGCCCGACCCGTACTGCCCGACCCGTACTGCCCGACCCGTACTATCAGACCCGTACTATCAGACCCGTACTGCCCGACCCGTACTGCCTGACCCGTACTATCAGACCCGTACTATCAGACCCGTACTGCCCGACCCGTACTGCCCGACCCGTACTGCCCGACCCGTACTATCAGACCCGTACTGCCCGACCCGTACTGCCCGACCCGTACTATCAGACCCGTACTGCCCGACCCGTACTGCCCGACCCGTACTGCCCGACCCGTACTATCAGACCCGTACTGCCCGACCCGTACTGCCCGACCCGTACTATCAGACCCGTACTGCCCGACCCGTACTGCCAGACCCGTACTGCCCGACCCGTACTATCAGACCCGTACTATCAGACCCGTACTGCCCGACCCGTACTGCCCGACCCTTACTATCAGACCCGTACTGCCCGACCCGTACTGCCCGACCCGTACTGCCCGACCCGTACTGCCCGACCCGTACTGCCCGACCCGTACTGCCCGACCCGTACTATCAGACCCGTACTGCCCGACCCGTACTATCAGACCCGTACTATCAGGCCCGTACTGCCCGACAAGTACTATCAGGCCCGTACTGCCCGACAAGTACTGCCCGACCCGTACTATCAGACCCATACTGCCAGACCCGTACTGCCCGACCCGTACTATCAGACCCGTACTATCAGACCCGTACTGCCCGACCCGTACTGCCCGACCCGTACTATCAGACCCGTACTGCCCGACCCGTACTATCAGACCCGTACTATCAGGCCCGTACTGCCCGACAAGTACTATCAGGCCCGTACTGCCCGACAAGTACTGCCCGACCCGTACTATCAGACCCATACTGCCAGACCCGTACTGCCCGACCCGTACTATCAGACCCGTACTATCAGACCCGTACTATCAGACCCGTACTGCCCGACCCGTACTGCCCGACCCGTACTGCCCGACCCGTACTGCCCGACCCGTACTATCAGACCCGTACTGCCCGACCCGTACTGCCCGACCCGTACTATCAGACCCGTACTGCCCGACCCGTACTGCCCGACCCGTACTGCCCGACCCGTACTATCAGACCCGTACTGCCCGACCCGTACTGCCCGACCCGTACTATCAGACCCGTACTGCCCGACCCGTACTGCCAGACCCGTACTGCCCGACCCGTACTATCAGACCCGTACTATCAGACCCGTACTGCCCGACCCGTACTGCCCGACCCGTACTGCCCGACCCGTACTGCCCGACCCGTACTATCAGACCCGTACTGCCCGACCCGTACTATCAGACCCGTACTATCAGGCCCGTACTGCCCGACAAGTACTATCAGGCCCGTACTGCCCGACAAGTACTGCCCGACCCGTACTATCAGACCCATACTGCCAGACCCGTACTGCCCGACCCGTACTATCAGACCCGTACTATCAGACCCGTACTGCCCGACCCGTACTGCCCGACCCGTACTATCAGACCCGTACTGCCCGACCCGTACTGCCCGACCCGTACTGTCAGACCCGTACTATCAGACCCGTACTATCAGACCCGTACTATCAGGCCCGTACTGCCCGACCCGTACTATCAGACCCGTACTATCAGGCCCGTACTGCCCGACCCGTACTATCAGACCCGTACTGCCCGACCCGTACTGCCCGACCCGTACTGCCCGACCCGTACTGCCCGACCCGTACTGCCCGACCCGTACTATCAGACCCGTACTATCAGACCCGTACTATCAGACCCGTACTGCCCGACAAGTACTATCAGACCCGTACTGCCCGACAAGTACTGCCAGACCCGTACTGCCCGACCCGTACTATCAGACCCGTACTATCAGACCCGTACTATCAGACCCGTACTATCAGACCCGTACTGCCCGACCCGTACTGCCCGACCCGTACTATCAGACCCGTACTATCAGACCCGTACTGCCCGACCCGTACTATCAGACCCGTACTGCCCGACCCGTACTATCAGACCCGTACTGCCCGACCCGTACTGCCCGACCCGTACTGCCCGACCCGTACTGCCCGACCCGTACTGCCCGACCCGTACTGCCCGACCCGTACTGCCTGACCCGTACTGCCCGACCCGTACTGCCCGACCCGTACTATCAGACCCGTACTATCAGACCCGTACTGCCCGACCCGTACTGCCCGACCCGTACTATCAGACCCGTACTATCAGACCCGTACTATCAGACCCGTACTGCCCGACCCGTACTATCAGACCCGTACTGCCCGACCCGTACTGCCCGACCCGTACTGCCCGACCCGTACTGCCCGACCCGTACTGCCCGACCCGTACTGCCCGACCCGTACTATCAGACCCGTACTATCAGACCCGTACTATCAGACCCGTACTGCCCGACCCGTACTATCAGACCCGTACTGCCCGACCCGTACTGCCCGACCCGTACTGCCCGACCCGTACTGCCCGACCCGTACTGCCCGACCCGTACTGCCTGACCCGTACTGCCCGACCCGTACTGCCCGACCCGTACTATCAGACCCGTACTGCCCGACCCGTACTGCCCGACCCGTACTGCCCGACCCGTACTGCCCGACCCGTACTGCCCGACCCGTACTGCCCGACCGTACTATCAGACCCGTACTGCCCGACCCGTACTATCTGACCCGTACTGCCCGACCCGTACTGCCCGACCCGTACTATCAGACCCGTACTATCAGACCCGTACTATCAGACCCGTACTGCCCGACCCGTACTGCCCGACCCGTACTGCCCGACCCGTACTATCAGACCCGTACTGCCCGACCCGTACTGCCCGACCCGTACTATCAGACCCGTACTGCCCGACCCGTACTGCCCGACCCGTACTGCCCGACCCGTACTGCCCGACCCGTACTGCCAGACCCGTACTGCCAGACCCGTACTGCCCGACCCGTACTGCCCGACCCGTACTGCCCGACCCGTACTATCAGACCCGTACTATCAGACCCGTACTATCAGACCCGTACTGCCCGACCCGTACTGCCCGACCCGTACTATCAGACCCGTACTGCCCGACCCGTACTATCAGACCCGTACTATCAGGCCCGTACTGCCCGACAAGTACTATCAGGCCCGTACTGCCCGACAAGTACTGCCCGACCCGTACTATCAGACCCATACTGCCAGACCCGTACTGCCCGACCCGTACTATCAGACCCGTACTATCAGACCCGTACTGCCCGACCCGTACTGCCCGACCCGTACTGCCAGACCCGTACTATCAGACCCGTACTATCAGACCCGTACTTTCAGACCCGTACTATCAGACCCGTACTATTAGACCCGTACTGCCCGACCCGTACTGCCCGACCCGTACTGCCCGACCCGTACTATCAGACCCGTACTGCCCGACCCGTACTGCCCGACCCGTACTGTCAGACCCGTACTATCAGACCCGTACTATCAGGCCCGTACTGCCCGACCCGTACTGCCCGACCCGTACTGCCCGACCCGTACTGTCAGACCCGTACTATCAGGCCCGTACTGCCCGACCCGTACTGCCCGACCCGTACTGCCCGACCCGTACTGTCAGACCCGTACTATCAGGCCCGTACTGCCCGACCCGTACTATCAGACCCGTACTATCAGGCCCGTACTATCAGACCCGTACTGCCCGACCCGTACTATCAGACCCGTACTGCCCGACCCGTACTGCCCGACCCGTACTGCCCGACCCGTACTATCAGACCCGTACTATCAGACCCGTACTATCAGACCCGTACTATCAGACCCGTACTGCCCGACCCGTACTGCCCGACAAGTACTATCAGACCCGTACTGCCCGACAAGTACTGCCAGACCCGTACTGCCCGACCCGTACTATCAGACCCGTACTATCAGACCCGTACTATCAGACCCGTACTGCCCGACCCGTACTGCCCGACCCGTACTATCAGACCCGTACTATCAGACCCGTACTGCCCGACCCGTACTATCAGACCCGTACTGCCCGACCCGTACTATCAGACCCGTACTGCCCGACCCGTACTGCCCGACCCGTACTGCCCGACCCGTACTGCCCGACCCGTACTGCCCGACCCGTACTGCCCGACCCGTACTATCAGGCCCGTACTATCAGACCCGTACTATCAGACCCGTACTATCAGACCCGTACTATCAGACCCGTACTGCCCGACCCGTACTGCCCGACAAGTACTATCAGACCCGTACTGCCCGACAAGTACTGCCAGACCCGTACTGCCCGACCCGTACTGCCCGACCCGTACTATCAGACCCGTACTATCAGACCCGTACTATCAGACCCGTACTATCAGACCCGTACTGCCCGACCCGTACTGCCCGACCCGTACTATCAGACCCGTACTATCAGACCCGTACTGCCCGACCCGTACTATCAGACCCGTACTGCCCGACCCGTACTATCAGACCCGTACTGCCCGACCCGTACTGCCCGACCCGTACTGCCCGACCCGTACTGCCCGACCCGTACTGCCCGACCCGTACTGCCCGACCCGTACTGCCCGACCCGTACTGCCCGACCGTACTATCAGACCCGTACTGCCCGACCCGTACTGCCCGACCCGTACTGCCCGACCCGTACTGCCCGACCCGTACTGCCCGACCCGTACTGCCCGACCGTACTATCAGACCCGTACTGCCCGACCCGTACTGTCAGACCCGTACTGCCCGACCCGTACTGCCCGACCCGTACTATCAGACCCGTACTGCCCGACCCGTACTGCCCGACCCGTACTATCAGACCCGTACTGCCCGACCCGTACTGCCCGACCCGTACAATCAGACCCGTACTATCAGACCCGTACTATCAGACCCGTACTATCAGACCCGTACTGCCCGACCCGTACTGCCCGACCCGTACAATCAGACCCGTACAATCAGACCCGTACAATCAGACCCGTACTATCAGACCCGTACTATCAGACCCGTACTATCAGACCCGTACTGCCCGTCCAAGAACTATCCATCCCGTACAAACCATCCCGTACTATCAGACCCGTACTATCCGACCCGTACTATCAGACCCGTACTGCCCGACCCGTACTGCCCGACCCGTACTGCCCGACCCGTACTATCAGACCCGTACTGCCCGACCCGTACTGCCCGACCCGTACTATCAGACCCGTACTGCCCGACCCGTACTGCCCGACCCGTACTATCAGACCCGTACTGCCCGACCCGTACTGCCCGACCCGTACTATCAGACCCGTACTATCAGACCCGTACTGCCCGACCCGTACTATCAGACCCGTACTGCCCGACCCGTACTGCCCGACCCGTACTGCCCGACCCGTACTATCAGACCCGTACTGCCCGACCCGTACTGCCCGACCCGTACTATCAGACCCGTACTGCCCGACCCGTACTGCCCGACCCGTACTATCAGACCCGTACTATCAGACCCGTACTGCCCGACCCGTACTATCAGACCCGTACTATCAGACCCGTACTATCAGACCCGTACTGCCCGACCCGTACTGCCCGACCCGTACTGCCCGACCCGTACTGCCCGACCCGTACTGCCCGACCCGTACTATCAGACCCGTACTGCCCGACCCGTACTGCCCGACCCGTACAATCAGACCCGTACTATCAGACCCGTACTGCCCGACCCGTACTGCCCGACCCGTACTGCGCCCGTCCAAGAACTATCCATCCCGTACAAACCATCCCGTACTGCGCGGGTCCCGTACTATCCGTCCCATACTGCGTGCGTCCCGTACTATCCGTCCCATACTGCGTGCGTCCCGTGCTATCCGTGTCCCGTGCGGCCCTGACATTTATAACGAATGTTTCGGCTGCTTGGCAAGCAGATGCAAAATATCGGTGCAGGTGTGTAACAGGGGACTTATCCCTGTTCAGTAATGTGCCTTTAATCCAGCAGTGTGGTGGTTAACTCCTGGTAGTCAATTAATAAACACCACCTGCCTGATTAGATGGCTTAGAAAGCCTGTCTTTTGAGACAGGAAGTAGGACTCCTTAGCTCTGACAGAGAGCTGACCCATGGAGCTGATTTCAAGACACAGGGAAAACTACTGCACCTGAAGCTGAACCAGGAAGTGAGATTTTCCCTCCAAGAAACAGATAAGACTTTTATTCTTAAGAGACTGCTTATATCTGCTTATTTCATGCTATGTGTTTGGGGCTGGGAGAAATGCTTGACTAAGGGAGATGTGAATTATTGCATAGTGTTTCACTAGAAATACTCCCAAGTGAATAGAAGCTTTGTTCCCCCCCCTGTGTGTGGATGAATTTCCTGATGAAAAGGAAAAGGCACAATAAAGCCTTATTATAATTTCACATTATAAACGACTCCAAGTGTGTACCTCTGTGAACGTCCGTCTACAAGGTGTAATAGACACATACTATTGCTCACACTATTTGTATGTATCTGGTCCAAGGGGGCGCGCGCGGGAGGGGAAGCTGGCCAGGCAGGGGGCGCTACGCACCGGCAGGGGGATGTGTCGGGGAGTGCACAGGTCGCCTCTCCGTGACTTTACCAAACAACAACAGAACAGTTGGAGGTTAAGTGGAAGTGGCCACTTAACCCCTTTTGTAGGCAGCCACTCGTGAGAGCCGTGTGCTGATAGTGTAGTGGATGAATGGAACAGACCCCCAGTAGATGTGGTAGGGGGTCACTGAGCACACTGTTACAGAACGCTTTGTGTTCACCGGACAGTCCAGTTTGCACAAGTCTGTAGAAAAGCATAAATCTGGCATAAAGAAAGCAGAAACGGGGCTGGTTAAAATCACCATGATGCTTTCTTGTAAAAGGAAGAGAAACCGGCTGTAAAACCTTCTACTTTGTTATGCGACGTGAACCTGTCCCAGCCGAGCTCTTCCCATTTAATACAGGGATTTATTGGGGTCTGAGGTCTTACACCGGTGGTTGGGAAATGGGCAGAGCTTCCTGTACCTGACGCTGACCCACTGACCCCTAAGCCAGGAGCGCCCCCCCCCTCCCCCTCTGCTCTCCCAGGTGGGACACTGACCGCACTGAATTTCCATCGCTGGTCTTTTCTAGCAAATTGTCACTTCAGCAAACGGCGCCAAACCTCTCCCGAGTGTGGGTCGCGCCGGACCCTCGCTACGCGGGTAATCGATAACACGGTGTATAGTTCCCACGTGCAGGTCCCACCCCACACACCCAACGCCGTTCCAGCGTCCCAAACGGCACTGCCCTGTGGTTATTACCGTGCGCTGGAGGCCCACGGGGCAGATCCGCCTCGCACCTTCATCTAAAAACATTTCGCGGGTTTTCTTTTCCCTGATGAATCTGATGCTATTTTTTGGGGAGGGGGCTGCACTGCTGTGGTCCAGATTTTGCAGTTGGGAGACGCTAGTAAATCCGTTTGATATCTCGGATCTGTGTAGAAAATACTCAGCATCACTATATACAACGATCAATTTAAGGATGAATGTTTCCTCCCCAAGAAGAATCCCCCTCCAGCGTTGAAGAGGTTAAAAAGACAGCCTGGTTGCTTTTGTGGGACGCTCGCTCCCCGCCTACGAGAATAACGCCGTTACTGGTGTCTCTAACGCACGGGGGGCAGGGGGGTGCATCAGGGAAGGTCTCCCGGAGGACAAACTGTTTCTGACGCTGCTTCTTCTTTCCACGTTGCAGGAGACCGGAGACAACAATCAGTTCTGCTGGAGAAACTTGTTCTCCTGCATCAACCTGCTGAGAATCCTCAACAAGCTCACCAAGTGGAAGCACTCGCGCACCATGGTGAGGGCCGAGTATCCGCCTCTGGCGCCCCCGGAGGGAGCAGGGGCAAATGGGCACGTGTTTACTAAGCAGTGCTATGCCGTAAGACACCTTCTGGTGCCATGGGATCATTGCTGGCGCTCTGACTTGAATGGGGGGGGTAAGGCGTCTGGCGGCAGAGCACCGCTTGGTGGATATGGGCCCATTTTCTCGTTATCGCCTAAACTGTTAACAAAGATGTTTGCTGTTGGACTTGGGTCGGGTCCTTATAGGAGCGGCTCCGTGAGTAAAGACACCGACTGGTAACAGTGACACAGAGTGGGAAGCAGGGGAACCTGGTTAAATTCCCGGTGTCCTTGGGCAAGTCACTTAATCTCCCTGTTCCTCAGGAACCAACAACATGTAAGCTCTCCCCGCGGGGCAGGGACCCGGGCCAACAAAAAATGCTATGTATACTGTCAGCGCTAGACCAGAACAAGCGTATTGTTGTTATTGCTGCCGTTGTGAATTTTCCCAGAAATGTCTCATTACTCCGCCCAAGTCGCTGCGTGTTTGGAGTCGCTGCAGCGTGTCCACCGCTTCTGATTTGTGATTCCTTAGCCAGGCCTGTGCAGGGCGCGGTGAGCACTGATCACGGGGTTTCTAGGTTGTAACATCTTCCAATACATCAACCTGCGAGTTCTTTATCGTTTTGTAGACGGTGTATAAACCGCTTAAAAACGTAACACGTCTCTTTGTTATTAGTACACGTAAGATACACATGAAGAATTGGTGTGTAACATGTTGGATGTTGTTTGGCGGTTTTGGTGTAAATTTGATTGACGGAAAACAAAAAATAGTTTTGTCCGTAACTGTTGTGAATAAAACAAATCTGCTTTATAACTTCCTGCCCGGTGCATCAAAAAGCCGTAGTGCAGGGGTGCACTGAACCCCAGTCCTCAAGGGCCACCAAGAGGTCAGATTATAAGGATATCCCTGCTTCAGCACCAGTGGCTCAATCGGTCCCTGCTTCAACACAGATGGCTCAGTCTTTGACTGAATGAAGAAGGGGCATACTTATTTCCAAAATAAAGAGATTTATTAAAGCATACACAACGTTTCGACCCTAAGGTCTTTGTCAGGCCACTTTTTGCACTTGACAAAGACCTTATGGTGGAAACGTTGTGTATTCTTTAATAAATCTCTTTATTTTGGGAATCCGCGTGCCCCATCTTCATTCCCTTTTGTACGCCGTGGGTTGGACGCAGCCGATCGTACATTGATGGGAGCGCCAGTAATTGTATCTCTTTATCATATTGAGGTGTGCCTCATTTACTCTTTGTTATATCAGCCTTTGACTGAGCCACTGATTGAGCCACCTATACTGAAGCAGGGATATCCTGAAAACCTGACCTGTTGGTGGCCCTGGAGGACTGTAGTAAGCCGCCCCTGCCATAACGGTCTTGTATGCTTAGGGTGACCACACGTTCTGGTTTTTAGGCATTTGTCCCGGGCCCCGACTTTTCTGGCCACTGTCCCGGTTTTTGCCGGGAAAAATATGGTCACCTTATATATGCCTCAAAATCGATGGTGGTCAAGACTGCAATGTAACCGTTGAGTGTGTGGCCAGGACAGGGTTAACCAGACGGGATAAAACTCTTCTCTGTTGGCAGATGCTGGTGGTGTTTAAATCCGCCCCCATTTTGAAACGCGCGCTGAAGGTGAAGCAGGCGATGATGCAGCTGTACGTCCTGCGGCTGCTCAAACTCCAGACCAAGTACCTGGGGAGGCAATGGCGGAAAAGCAACATGAAAACCATGTCTGCCATCTACCAGATGGTGCGGCATCGTATGAACGATGACTGGGCCTACGGCAATGGTGAGCAGCCGCGCTGTGTGCGCGGGATCATCGGGACACGGCGGGGAACGTCGTAAAACCCCCGAAAGGAAGATGTTATAACCTAATAACCCGATGCAAGGTTCCCTTTTTTTTTGTAACGATATTTATTGAATGAAGTATAAATGGCAAATACAGAAAACGAAGATAGTTTGAAAGAGACAGTAAGAGAGGATTCTGGGATACATGAGATTGTTCAACCAGAGAGCGCCACCCAAACACCAGGTTTGCGCCCAGCCACGCCAATGTAAAGCGCCACCCGTCTCTCCATTAAACGGTATGACTGCCTCAAACCTACCCCCAAAAAATGGTCTCTTGTTCATTATTTTTTTTCCTCCCCCTTCTATTAGATCTTGACGCTAGACCGTGGGACTTCCAGGCCGAGGAATGCACCCTGCGAGGAAACATAGAGAACTTCAACAACCGCAGGTACGAGAAGAACCCCAGCGGGGAGTTTGCCCCTGTAGATAACTGTCTGCAGAGCGTGGTGGGACAGCGGCTGGAGCTGCCCGACGATTTCCATTACACCTACGAGCTCTGGTTGGAAAGGGAAGTGTTCTCCAAACCCATCCACTGGGATGAGCTCCTGCAGTATTCCTGACTCATGGCCGACCCCTGCTGCTCACGACGCCGCAGCACATCGCTTAGCAGATCAGCATGGAAAAGGTCAATTTAAAAACACGAGCACCTTACAAATGAAAGGTGCCAAGCTGCGGAAATCCCCGCACCACCCCTTCCTGGGGATCCCCCAGACCAGTCCTTTTGGACTCGTCCATTTTAGCTTTGTTAATGATTTTCTGCGATGTGATGGACAATCTACAAGAGGTCCCAGAAGACCACGAAGACTTTGTGTTAGACACGTCAACAGTTCACAGTCAGTGCACTTCCCCGTTAGTAGATGAGTGGAGTGATTGAATTTGCAGTTCAGAGTCGGCATTTATAAGGAAAGTTGGGTTCGTTCAGGAGGTCATTGAGGCGGGGGGGAGTGACTTTTTTTAACGCCAAGAGGTCGAAGACGGAGGAAAAGTGCGCCCAAGATATGAGAATATTGTTCTATATGAACACTTACACTGACCGTACTGATGGACGATGAATTCCCTGATGCACAAGATTACATGTTTTAAACGGAAAGGGGGATTTTTCATTTTCTTGCATTTTTTGTGTTTTTGTTTTTTTAACAAAGGTCGTGTAAAGTCCTCGTAGGAGTACTTGTCCAGGAGAATTCTAGGTGTGGCAGGTTGGGCTACTTTCCTTTGGACCTCTACATGAAGAATTCTTCCGAGATCTGCTGTATCTGTACACAATCGTCCTTGTTGCCAAAGTGAACTGATGACGGTGACCTGTTTATTAGAGTGATTAAAAAAAAGATGTTAAACATCGGTGTGAAGCAGGGGGTCTCCGAAGCTGACCCCCATTCATTTCCGCTCCGGGACCCCCTGCTTCCAGAGAGAGACGTCCGCAAGGGGTGCCGGCAGCCGCTCCGCTCGCTAGCTGGGGTTCACGTAATGGACGCTTTTCAAAGCTTCCGCGTCCTGCGGGGCAATAGAAAGCAGTGACCTCATGCGGTGCGGCTTCCTATTGGCCCAGGTGACAGGGGGGCTTTAACCTTGCAGGAGCACCCCCCTTCAGAGGTCTGTATCTCAGGAAGGGAGTCCCCAGAGCTGAAATGTAATGGGTTCAGCTCCGGAGACCCCCTGTTTCATACCTACAGCAGGTTAAAGAATAACACATTTTTAAAAAGTGCATGAATTGCTCCTTTTAAAATAATCCTTTTTATTTACAATAGAAAAATAAAAAATAAAGATCCCAGTCGCCTATTAAACATGCCACGGTCCGTAGTGTTTTGGGGAGTTTTACAGTCTTTATCTTGTGTCGTTCGTTTGATGATAATACTGTTTGTCCGTCCTCCGCTAAATAGTTTTTCCTCTTTGACGAATCGTGGCATCTTCGTTACTTTACAGAGAGAGGGACGTGTGTGACGAGCATGAATTAAGCGCACCCAGAGACCAGCAAAAAAAACGTTTCCTTTTCCTCCTGATACAAATAAATCAAATGTATTATTTTTGGGGGGAAGATTTGAATTTTTCTCAGGAAGCTAATTAAACTAACCCGCGATTTCCCGAATAGAGGTGTGACCTGCTTTGCAGAGCTGGGAAAATCAAGGTAAAAAAACCATTGCCACGGCAAACACGTGGAATAAAAGAAATATAGGTTGTATTGTGATACCCCTGATGAAGGTAAAATAGCCCATCAGAACCATATTGCCATTCGTTTTATATTCATCTTTGCTTTAACCCTTTCATTGAGAGCAGATTATATTTATACAACGTCATTTTTGAGAAATTGAATCAAAATATAAAACGGTTCATGGTTTTTGTGTTCTATATACTTGTTATTTAAAAGATACTTTAAAGTGCCGTTTAACCTGTGAGAGAGACTGGCACACTGGGTATTTATTTAGTAACTGGGTATTTATTTAGTTACCGTGATCCTGCTGCTGTTCAAATTGAGATATGTAATAAAGAGATTTTAAGTGAAATACTTCATGTTTGTGGTGCTTCATTTCTGATGAAGTGAAGATTTATTAAAGACAGAAGTACGGCGAACGTGAGGATTTGCCAGCCCGTGCATTTAACACTTTCACAGCCGAACAGGCTAGCCCACGCCATCATCTCCCCCACATGTGACTATGTGGTCAATAATTGGAATGGCGCCAATATTCTCTTCCCCACCCACCGAAGACGAATAAATAAAAACGGACAACGGAAGGTAGAAGTTGCGCCATCTTATTCCAACTCCGGTTTTCAGTCCTTCCGTTGTGCGGATTATTTCTGCCGGACAGGAATTAACCCTTTGAGTGCACCAGGACATGGCTGCTACGTCATGGGTTTTGGCGTCCTACAGATGGGACGCAATCTAAACTGGTGGCGGACGGGAGGGGTATGACTCCTGCCCTTCCGTTATCGGTGCGTTCACGATCAGGGTTCCGGAGGCGCCGTGGCAACTCTGGGCTCATCCGCCACTCCAAAGGGTTGAACACGAAGGGGCCGATTCCATATGTGGGGAAGCAGCTGATATGGGGGTTTTCGGTCAAAATTGCCTAATCGGCCTCTTCGGCACACATTGAATCGGTCCCTAAGGGTTAAATTCTATAACCCCCCCTGAAGCCAATAGGAATTGCACTATAGAATTACCCATTAAGAAACAGCCAATTAAAATCCCACGTGAGCACTTTCACATCTCTGACAGGTCTGGAATCCTGCCCTTCCCCATTATCTCTTGGAATACAATGCTTCCACTGCAGCCAAGGATTCTAGGAAGTGACATGCAAATGAGCACACTGTCACCTTTTGCTTCAAATACATTTTAACATGGAACCCTATAAGCTTATGCGTGCCGTATTACACAGCTTTTCGGCACAGCCTTATTTAAAGAAGAGCAGAGCCAGTAACCTGCTAACAGACCGCTTGTGCGACCTTTTGGGTTCCTCTAAGAAACAAACTGTTGGGTAACTTTATTTCAGCACATAATATTGCCTGCCAAATGTCTGATTGTACCCCCCCCCCTCGCCCGCGCACCTATAGATAAAACGAGTAGGAAAATGTGGGATTTCGTATTGCTGGAGAAGAAGAAATTTTCACAGAAACCAGCTTCCAGCATGTAATAGGATTTTGGAACCTTTTCTAGACTATTTAAATCATTTAGTTTCATGGTATGAATAAGGCGAGAGCTGATCTGAACTTGGAATACTTTATTAATAATGTAAACCAAAGACTTTCTGTATAAACGGTAAGGATTTAAAGGTTCTCGCTGCTTTCTGATGCCTGCGATGTTTTATATAACGACGTTGTTTTGTAATCTCTTACCTTAGGTGACATTCATATACATAGTTACATAGTTACATAGTTACATAGTAGATGAGGTTGAAAAAAGACGTAGGTCCATCAAGTTCAACCTATGCTAAATTTAGACGACAGATACTTTATCCTATATTTGTATTTACAGTATTTTGAGCCAGAGGAAGGCAAACAACCCCCCCCCCCCCCCCGGTAAACATCATCCAATGATATCTCATAATGAGAAAATTACATTCCTTCCTGACTCCAAATATTGGCGATCAGATTACTCCCAGGATCAACAGATACTTTATCCTATATCTATACTTACTTATTGATCCAAAGGAAGGCAAACAAAAAAACCCCATTAAGGGGAAAAATTAATTCCTTCCTGACTCCAAGAATTGGCAATCGGATTAATCCCTGGATCAACATCCTTCCCATGTATACTTATTTGGTATATCCCTGTATACCTTTCCCATCTAAAAAGATGTCCAACCTTTTTTTGAACAAATCTATTGTATCTGCCATCACAGTCTCCATGGGTAATGAATGCCACAGTGTAACTGCCCTTACTGTAAAGAACCCTTTCCTTTGTTGCTGGTGAAATTTCATTTCTTCCAACCTTAAGGGATGGCCCCGAGTCCTTTGTACTGCCCGTGGGATGAATAGTTCTTTTGAAAGCTCCTTGTATGGTCCCCGAATATATTTGTATATAGTTATCATATCCCCTCTTAGACGCCTCTTTGCTAATGTAAATACATCTAATTTAGCTAGCCTCTCATAAGTTAGATTGTCCATCCCCTTTATTAATTTGGTGTTTTTTTAAATATTTTATTTACCAGACAGATACAGAACTGGTATATTAAGTGAGAAATGGTGCTCAAAACCGCATGTAAACTCTATAAAAATATCAAAAATATGAATGTATAAGTCCATCAGTATCCGGATAACATAATGAGTGTCCAGTGACACAAAATTCCTACATATAGTGCATTCCAGAGAAGGATACGTGTCTAGTGGTGTCCCCCTGACTACCACATAATGTGGCATATAATATGTTCCCAATTGGGCATAAAGATTGTAGGATAAATGCTGTTTCCAGAGTAACAATTATAAAGGGCTATTGCCCATTACCTGTCAGCTTGGTCACAGGAGAGTCCAGCTGTTGTTTGCAGCCAATGAGGAGGGACGTTGAGTCAGCGCGACTCATCGGTGCTGATTACGTCATTCCAGGGAGCGAACCTTGGCCTCGTGCAGACACATTTCCCAGAACACCTTCCTACTGTCTCTTTACGTTCCTCCTAGTTAACAATTAGATTGTAAGCTCTTCGGGGCAGGGACTCATTTTCCTAAATGGCACTTTTATGTCTGAAGCACTTCTTCCCATTATGTGTTATTTGTATTATTTGTTATTTATATGATTGTTACGTGTATTACTGCTGTGAAGCGCTATATACATTAGTGACGCTATATAAATAAAGACATACATGATGTAGGTGACACCAGTGTGTAAGGTGATGGTCCCAACTCTCGGGAGTCAAGAACAGAGCACATAGTCCTCCCTGTCTGAGTTATTTACGAATGCCCCTTCGATACGAGCAGAAAAGCTGAGACGTTCATGAATGTCACAAGGACCACTCTCTAATAATCCATTTAAAAAAGGGGGGGGGGGAAATACTATAAATACGTATTGCTGCTTTCATTGCTATGGATTTGGGTAACCACTGTAACGATCGTGCTCGCCACAAACCAGGACTGGACCGCGGGGCTGAGGTGGGGATGTGAAAACACCGACCTCAGGCCACGGAGTCGGGTCCGGAGTGCGTATTTCATGGTCAAACGTAGCCGGGTCAGGATTGGAGAAGACAGGGTAGTCTGTAGACAAGCCGGGGTCAGGGTTGGAGAAGGCAGGATTAACGTTATCAGGCTGGGGTCAAGGCAGATGGCATGGGAGCGATGGTCATGGATACAGGCTGGGGTCAAGGCAGATGGCATGGGAGCGATGGTCGTGGATACAGGCAGGGTTCGGCAAAGGGAAGGCAGGTGCGTAGCGCTTCAGCAAAGTGGGGGAGGAGGGCAGTGAACATCCAGTGGTGTATCTGAGCCGCAAGTTGCTGCCCAGAGAGGTGGCTTATGCCACCATTGAGAAGGGGTGTTTGGCGACCGTGTGGGCTCTGAGACAACTTCAGCCCTATCTCTACGGCAGGCCATTCACTGTGATCACAGACCACAACCCGTTAAGTTGGCTTCAAAGGGTGTCCGGGGAAAATGCCACGTTACTGCGCTGGAGTCTTGCTTTGCAAGAGTTTGACTTCACCATCCAGTATAAGAAGTGAGCATGGCAATGCCGATGGCCTTTCCCGGCAGGACAATCCCTACGAACTGACAACCTCAAGAGCTGCCAGGCCAGCCCAACCACCGGACGAGGTGGTCGGGGCAGAGCCTGCACTTTGAGTTGGGAGAGGTGTGGCGGGAGAGGGTTAACCAGGACAATAATAAAGGTATTATACCCGGCTGGTTAACCCTAATCCCTGTTGAGACTGAAGGGGTTCAAATGTATTGTCCCCCTCATATCATGTTTTCCCCTACACTATTGTTTTTGTCCCTGTTTTGCAGCTCTGAAGCTGGCTGCAGTTACCCTGAATGAATATGTGCTAACTGTATTTGTGACACAAGGGGGAGCCTCTAGCGCTGAACCAAGCGCTAAGTGAAGAAGCGTGCCTATGAAGAAGTGGCTGCTTTGAAGTATAGGTATCACTTCCTAAGCCGTAGACCTCTAAACCGCAAAGTCAATTGGATAAGTGGTTTGCGGTCCAGCTGAAGTGCCTTCTTGTCAAAATGTATCCAGCGGTCTTGTTATCCCCTTAAGCTGAATTGTTGGCGTGTGTCTGTGGTTAAGGATCAAAGCCAGCACGGATACATTGTATGCCGGCTTGTAACACAGACCAATTATAGGTCAAACCTCAACCCACATCAGAACCCGTTCAATTAAGTGGGTAACTTGTGCTAGCACTCTAATTTTTGGAGTGCAGTTAGTCACACATGAACCATGAACATACATATGAATTTTATATTTGTAACATATGCAGAACATACATTTATGAAGATACTGTATTTCAATGATGTTTTAAATGTGAAGGCAGGAACCCTTTCCTGCCGGTCCGGCAATGAATCCATTAACATGCCCATATGTTATGGATGAATGAGCTGAGGGATTTTTCATCTCTGGACTTCAATGGGCACCCTGCTAAGGTGGTGCCCCTGTGTCTAGGGAAGTCCGGAGTTGAAAAGCCTCAGAGACCCTAGGTGTTAGGGTGGCTGGGATATTTGTAAGTATCGGATACCGGTGCAAAGTATGGGCACTTCACACTTGGTAGCCAAACCCCAGACTTACTGTTGCCAGGTAAGAGGTTGGGCCCGGTATGCTAAGTAGCTCAGGTGTGAGGTTAGCACATGCTCTGTGCAAACCGGGAAGCAACTTCCGCCGTCTTTGTAAGGTACTGGCAAGTCTGGGATAGGTGGGGACAATTATTCCCACGAGAGGATTGGGTGTATATGCTAGGTATAGGACCCGTAACCCTAAGATTCAACCAAGAAATGTCCAAGTTCAGCAGTTCCGGAGTGTGAGGGGTTAACTACATCGTAACCAAGGATTGCACCCCTCTTCCAGAATTCGTTTGAGCTAAGGATTCCCTAACGAATCCTGTAAGGACATTACGAAATTATTCCTTTTGGCGGAGATAGAGGGCTGGCAAGTTGCGCCCCTAGCCAAGGACTATCGCGCGGCTCACATCGCGCACCCACTTGCAGGGGTCCCCAGAGACTTTTTTTCGTTCCGTGGACATTTTATTTCGTTTCCCCATCCCAGTAAGTGTATATTGAGTGTAATTGTGAAGTATTGTGTGTTTGTCTTAAAAGGAAATAAATTACAATTTATTTTACCCGCCGTGTCCTGCTCGGTCCAGAATCCCGGTATTTATTTGTGGGTAAGACCTGGTCTCCCGTGACAGGGGGGAATACTATAAATACGTATTGCTGCTTTCATTGCTATGGATTTGGGTAACCACTGTAACGATCGTGCTCGCCACAAACCGGGACCGGACAGCGGGGCTGAGGTGGGGATGTGAAAACACCGACCTCAGGCCACGGAGTCGGGTCTGGAGTGCGTATTCCGTGGTCAAACGTAGCCGGGTCAGGATTGGAGAAGACAGGGTAGTCCGTAGACAAGTCGGGGTTGGAGAAGGCAGGGTTAACGTTATCCAGGCTGGGGTCAAGGCAGACGGCACAGGAGCGATGGTCATGGATACAGGCAGGGTTCGGCAACAGGAAGGCAGGTGCATAGCGCTTCAGCATAGTAGCTGCAGCGTAGAAATGGCCTCTGCAAGAAGAACGGCAGTAGGCCATGATGAAGGCCTCTCCAAGGGGGATATGCAGACAGGCCTCCGGAAACAACAATGCAGACCTCTGCACAAGGAATATGCAGACAGGCAACAGGAACAACGATGCAGGCCTCTGCAAGGAGAATATGCAGGCAGGCCAGAGGAACCAAGAAGCAAGTGCTGGGAACTCCAGCGCTTCAGCAAGGGAAACAGGAACGGCTAAGGCAAGAGTGTTTGTGGCAAATACAGTAGAACTTGGTTTATGCTCAGCAACTTCTTGGGGGGAAGGGATGACTCTATATAGCACACCTAGCGAATAGGGACAGAGCTGCACAGGAGGCATGCAGAGTGCACTGACTGCAGGAGCAGGGGGGGTTTGTCTGGAAACTCCATAGCTCTGTAAGGAAGGCATTCCAGCCAAAACCAGGGGCGGATTCCTTACAGCCACATACATTGTTCTTGTTTGTCAGAAATTAGGTTGGACACTGACCCCAAATCTTGAGAAGACCTGTCATCAGCCTGCGTTCAAGGGGGTTCCTGAGGGAAATCTCATGCTGGATATTTTTCAAATCAAATCGGTTTATTTGTTTTCACATTGTGTGTGTGACCCTCACTGTGACGGTAGGGGCAGCCTCACACAATAAAGGTGACGCCAGGCTGGTTGCCCCAAAGCTGTGTGTAATGGCCGCCTCTGTGAGGCTCATTTTGGCCTGTATGTTATGTGTTTTGTGTAAACGCTTCCAGGAGATAGCTTTATCACCGTGTGATATCTGGAAGCGGGAAACTGTGTGTCTTGGGAAACTGGGATTGCAAAAAAGCACTTTTATTCCCCGCACATTTAGTAAGCCAGCAATGTCCTTTGTGTTTCTAGTATTTCTCTGTGTGCAGACACAGTAATTCACTTAGCTGGGCTGCATACGGAGAAATACCGGTTCGTCGCAGAGCTTGGGAGCGGCTTGAGTGCCTGAACAATCGTGAGTGGGGAAGGGCTGAGAGTCAGGTCCGGGAACTGGTTCTCGGTGGTGCAGAGCCCTTGTTCGCTGAGACGCTGTCGCGCCTACCCCACGGGGGTATAGGGCTGTCCAGGGGAACCTTTGCCAGGTCTCAGCCCCATAGGCATGATTCCCATCGGCCAGTTCGAATTTCCCACTCGCCAGTAGCTAACTCCCCGATGGGCGGTCCAGAGTCCGTAGGCCGGCCCCCTCCTCTGATTGGTGCAGCCGGGTGAGCCCTCTTCCTCCGATTGGCTGCAACGTCACGAACTGTGTTCTGATTGGTCGGCGGCCTTTGATCCAGCGACAAGATAGGAGATCGAGGCCTATGTAAGGGGCACGGAGGATTAGAGCAGGAGTTGATCCTGGAGCGTGGACCGGAGACTGTGATGTCACGATTGGCGGGCTATTTGAAAGTTCTACTTGTCGCATAGCACTGAGAAGACGGGGAAGAAGCTGTACAGGGCAAGCCTACGAAGCAGGCCCCTGCACCTAGTTGAGGTTAGATTCTTCCCCCTCAGGCCCCAGTTGGTGAGTGTTACACTGTGATTATGTTATTTGTGTGTTTGCTGGCTTGCCAGAATAAACTTTAGTTTATTCTACTACAGTGTCCCGTCTGGTGATTGTGATCTCGGTGTATTGTATTGTACTGTATGTCTTTATTTATATAGCGCCATTAATGTACATAGCGCTTCACAGCAGTAATACACGTGGTAATCAAATAAATAACAGATAATATAAATAACAGATCATGGGAATAAGTGCTTCAGACATAAAAGTAACATTAAGGAAGAGGAGTCCCTGCCCCGAGGAGCTTACAGTCTAATTGGTAGATAGGGAGAACGTACAGAGACAGTAGGAGGGAGCTCTGGTAAGTGCGTCTGCAGGGGGCCAAGCTTTATGTATCATGTGTTCAGAATATCCACAGTGCTATTCATATGCTTCTTTAAGCAGGTGTGTTTTAAGGTGGGTATAAAAGGTGGATAGAGAGGGTGCTAGTCGGGTACTGAGGGGAAGGGCATTCCAGAGGTGCGGGGCAGTCAGTGAAAAAGGTTTAAGGCGGGAGAGGGCTTTAGATACAAAGGGGGTAGAAAGAAGACATCCTTGAGCAGAACGTAAGAGTCTGGATGGTGCATAACGAGAAATTAGGGCTGAGATGTAAGGAGGGGCAGAAGAGTGTAAAAAGTTCTGGTCTCCTGTGACACTCACTACCCGGCTCTAAAGGAGGTCACATCACTACTCTGGGGAGGCACTCAGACTCTTACCCATAGTAAGGGATAAAGTAACAGCTTCTTGCATAGTCAGTCCGGATTCCTGGATTAGTAACCCGCCACTATATGCCGCATACTTTTTCCAGACCTATGTGATCAGGCAGGGCTGCCAACAGAAATCGTGGGGCCTAGGACAAACATTTTGAGCCGGGCCTCCCCCCCCCCCCATGTCGAAGGTATGTCCGCTGCCCCCCCCCCCCATTTCACACCTCACGAGCCCCCTCTCTTCCCCCCTTCTTCCTTTGTATTTCTCTCCCTTCCGTCTCACCCCTCACTCTCCCGCCTCGCATATATTTCTCTCCCCTGTGTCTCACTCTTACTCCCTCTTTTCCTCACTCACCCCCTCTCAACTCTCCCTCCGTCAAATCAATTACCCCACGCTCACTCATCCCTCCCCCCTCTCACACAATTCCCCCACAAGATATATATCAAAAAACTTCCCACCCCCAAATATATATGTAACCCTGTTTCCCCCCCTCCTCTGTGAAACTACCCTGATTACTGCTTCGGTGTGGTGCTGAAGCCTACCTGCGGTGTCGGGAGAAGCTGAGCTGCGCGATGTTAAGGGCAATGGGACAGACTTTAGGGACATTTTTTCGTCACAAGGATAGGATATCAGCTCCTGCCATTGCAGTCCATCTACCTCCTGCCCAGTAACGGACACCCAAGCAGAGGCAAGGTGCACACGCATCTTTATTTTCTCTTCCTCCTTCCTTAGAGCAGCACATTATCCTGCTGTGTAGGACTTCTGGATGGTGCCGGCCCTTCCTCTTGGGGCATTCTTGTCTGGATGGTCTCTAGGCCGGCCTAGAGTAATTGCATGCTTACCCCGCAATGGGGAAGATTCACAGCCCTCTTACTCCCTTTCAGGATTCAGAGCCAGACCTTTCCTCCGTACAACATCTCTCCTAGGAGGATAGAGTACCACTCTCCTCTACCTCCTCACTCCAGCAGGAGCTCAGAGGAACACTACCTCTCCCTCTCAAGGTTGAGGGGAACTCCTCTTCTTAGCTCCTCTCTCTCCAAGGGGGAGAGAAAGACTCCTCTAACTTTAGCCTACTCCCCTTAGAAACTTCCAGAAGGGGCGGGCTCATAGACTGTACCCACCTACAATGGGCTGTACACAGGCTACAAGACACCACCTACCTTCCCTCACTTTCTGGGGAAGCAGGAAGGGGGGTCAAGGGCCCACAGATTAACCTGCTAAATGCCTGGATCTTAACAGGACTTACATAGCAGATACACTATGTGGGGAGAAACAGGTACAGCTGGACATACCCTGTTACATCCTCCCCTGGGTGAAAAACCCCAACAACCCCGCTTGGGTCCGAATTTATGGCACCAGTTGTCATCCTGACACTTGCAGAATGACAGAAACAAATACATTCACCAATCAATATACATAATTTTGTACATAGGCTTTGGATTTATTACCCACTGCTAACAGTGATGATCATTTTAACACAACTAAACAATTAACTCTAATTGTAATATTGTGGATCAGGCTTCCTAACAGGCCTCCCATCGTGATCCTTTACCCAAACTGAGTACACCTTAGGAGCACCAGACTCCAGGCGTATCTCTACTCGATCCAAAAATATACATGTCCCGATCATCCATTCACCCATAATGGAGGAAATGCAAGAATCAGTAATACATTCTTCATAACAGGTCTTCTTTTCTAAATAGGCCGTTACATCTAACCTTAACTACTCCCGCCTAAGCTCATCGATCTCTTGCATAATAGGTTCGGCACATATGGAAAATAATATCCCTGGGACTTCCGGAATCTGACTCTAATAGCCCGGTCAGCCCTGCTTACCCTTATTACACCATACCGCCTTCCCTAACCAGGTAACACCCAAAACCCAGGATCCTTGGGATTGGCCTTACGATTGAGACGAGGGGAACCTTTTGGTATGCGAACCCCCATTTTTATCTCGCTCTCTCTCTCTTAAAGAGAGCTTTGGCAGTCTCCTCTGGGGTGAATTTACCTTCCTCCCATCAATGGTCTACAATAGGACCGCTGCGTAGTATAAACGTGGTGTACTTCATATCAGGAGAGTAACCCTGAAATAGGGGATACCACCAAGGGCTCGGTTCAGGGGACACAGACTCAGATCCGGTATTATCTGCTGTGGCCAGTATAGGGGACAGTACCTTTGATGAACCAGAGGGGGAGGACACAAGGGACACCTCTGATGGCGACCCCGAGGATCTCCTGAATGATTGGAAGGAGCCTCTACCACCTGCCCTCTTCATACGACTGGAAGCGGGTATCTGCCCATCAGAATCGGGGTCTTCGCTTTGCCACCTCCCAGTATCAACCTCTGAAGGAAATTTGGTTAGTACAAATCCCTGTGCAGCAGGGTCAATATATCGTACACTCTGCGAACTGCGTACAGATGAAGGGGCAGGGGCAGAGTGGGCCATGTCAAAGTCCTGAATGTCCAGTACTCGGGCGGTGACCAGTGACTGGGATTCAAACACATCTTTATTGGCTGGCATAGCAAGGGGCTTCACATCCCTTTTAACAGCGGACTATCCTCTTGAACGTGTGGGTGCTGCCACTCGGTGGCCTCTTCCCCGTCCAACAAGGGGTGGCACCGGAGCACGGATACACTCTTTTCCCTCTCCATGGGGACTCTTCTTCGCCCGGCTGGCGACATTCTGGTGGTGCCTGGTCCACACACACCGCTCCAGAGTCCAGCGGTGGTGCGTGCGACCGGCTCCGCGAACGCCATCTTGGTTCTGTCACTTCCGGGCGCCATTCTCGCGAGACCTCCGGTACAGCACATGCCCGGCGCCATTGATGATGTCACTTCCGGTAAGACTGGAAGTTCGTCACCGAGCTACGCACCGGATGAGGGCGCTACCAGCGAGTAGGCCGCGCCCAGATCCGCTGTAATGGAAGAACCAGACGGCTCACTCACGGCAAGATAGGGGACATCCAGTGTTGTCTCCGTAGGTGTCATCCGGACATTCGCTACATCATCTGGAACTGGAACTCGGTCCGAAGGCTCCAGAACCTTCGTGTCCACCGGAACGGACACTTCTGGACTTGAACTTTTGTGACTGCACCGGTAAGGAACGGCCTTCCTTCCGTCGGCTCCGCAGCGCATACGTTCTCCTCTAGTGTGACACCTCCACCAGGACGCGATGACAGGGCGAGCAGACTTGATGAACCACCAGACTCTGCGGTCAGCCGAGGGCCCACACCCGACACTCCTGGGGCAGTCCTCTTACCCCTCTTGTTATTCGGTACTGGTCCCAGGCCTGGGACCGACGGTACCATCTCTGAAGGCCGCGACAATTGTGGCAGGGCGCGCAGCATACTCCGCAGCTGAGGTAGAAGGAAACAGGAAGGCGGTCGCATCTGTGGAGGTAGCGGCTCACACTGGGGATGCTGGGGATGCACACAGCTCCGCAGGCATAGGGCTGGCAGGCCGTAGGTAGTAGTTACCGCAGTGCTGACACCTTGCTTCTAAGCCAAAAGATCCTCCAGGCAAACGGCAGTGTGCACAAAGGCATCTCAGATGATACCTCTCTCCAACCCTCACTACCAGGCAGCCGCCTGGGAGGGCATAGTTGGACACCTCCAATTCTGCCATATCTTCAGTAGAAGTAGCCATAGTGTCGTGAAGCTTCACTAACAGCAGGTCTTCTCTCTTACTCTTCTCGAAGTGAAATGGTTCTGGGGTCCGCGCTGCAAACCACTCCCATCTCCAACAACAGCCTCGATTGGCTGCTTCGCACTAGTTCCTCCCCTGGGTGGATGTCAGAGGTGGGGCTTCTAACACTAGCTGGGCTTGGCTTTGTCCTAGGACACTAGTACAAAGTGAAATTAGGCGCAAAGTGAAACTTAGGGGCCTATGCAGAGAGCAGCGCTATTTCGAAATTCGCCGTTTTTTGGAGAAAATCGCGCAGAAAGCAGCAGAAAATGGCGAGTTCCGAAAAACGCGCCAATTTTTCTTTTCTATTTGTAAAACTCGCCTCGCGGCTGGCGAGAACCTCAATCTCGCCAGTTTTAAAAATATCCTAATGCAGAGAGGCGCGAACGGCATCTAGCGGCTGTTCGCGCCAATAAAATGGCGCGATTGTCTCCTTTTTGCCTCGCCAGAAAAAACTGGCAAGAAGCTGCCGCTCGCGGCCATTGCAAAGGGAAAAAAAAGGCGCGAATTTGTTTTTACACGTTTCTGAAGCGCGCATCTCGCCAATTTAAACTCGCCACACGCATCCATGTTAAACATAGCAGAATTCGCACTTTTCTGCATATGGAGAATAAAACTCTCCAAAAAAGCTACTTTTTAATAAATTCGCCAATTTTAAAATTCGCTGCTCTCTGCATAGGCCCCTTTGTCAGTGATCCTTACTTAATAGTGAAGATAATTAAATGTATATCACAAATGTGAATAGATAAAAATACTCGTGCAATGTGAAATACAAACAGAATACAGGCATAACCCGCTTTAAGGACACTCACTTTAAGTACACTCGCGAGTAAGTACATATCGCCCAATAGTCAAACGGCAGCTCACGCATGCGCCTGTCCGCACGTACTGAACAGCAAAGTTGAACTCCCTACCTGCACCGAAGCTGTGAGCAAGCGGGGAGACTATAGAGCCTGTTACACATGCGTTATTTACATCAGTTACGCACGTATATAACGATTGCAGTACAGTACATGCATCGATAAGTGGGAAAAAGGTAGTGCTTCCCTTTAAGTACATTTTCGCTTTACATACATGCTCCGGTCCCATTGCGTACGTTAATGCGGGGTATGCCTGTACATTATGAACCCCCTGCTCAAAGCCTCTGGTGGGATTCGTCTTCACTTGTCCCCGGTAGTTGAATGTGTTTCACAGATTCCAGGAGGAGCATGGAGGGGAAACAAGAAACACACAAAGGAAATGTAAGTGTACAGGTGCTTCCAATCAATGAATGGGATGTTGGAAAACTTGGCTCTACTGAAATGCCTACTCACAGACTGTAAGAAATAACTGAGCAATGTGCAGGGCGGTGTTACTCTCTTCCCAGCAAGTGGTGCGATGTGAGGCAGT